>NC_056741.1:452868913-452998913 GCF_019279795.1 Protopterus annectens | reverse complement strand
ATTTGGTGGATGTTCAGGAATGGGGGCGGGTTGTGTGCTGTAGAGGGGATGATGGGTATTCAATTATACATCCAGGTGTGTTGCAGTTAGATGGCTCAGTTCCGTCCAGACCATTCTGTGGGTATGTGCCGGTGACGTTTCTGTACATGTGTATCGCACATTTTAATATTCATATGTTTGTGTGATTGTGTTCTACAGTATGGCCTGTCAGGTTGTATTGTGGATGTGTATATTTGTTCTTTGGGTTTCTTTCTGTTTCACCCACTGCTCCCTCATACACCTCCAGTTCACCTATTGTGCATCCGACACAGTCTCGCCTTTGTGGATTATAACATTACCCATCCCCCCACACACATATTCCAAACAGTCCATCCATCCCTTCTTTGGTTGATGGCCCATGGCACGGTCAAGAGAACACATTGCATACACTACATATGTCAGGTACCTGTTTGTGGGTACTACCATGGCATTTTTCACCTTCCACATGCTGTACATCACGCACATAGGTACACGGAACTACTTATCTTTCATGACATGGTAGGTACACCCAGGTAATACCCGTTAAACTTTGACACATCCTGACAAGAATGGCTTGGACCGCATATGGACGAATTTGGCCCGACTGCTCTGACCATTGTTAGGGTTGCCACCTTTTCATATGGCCAGGATGGGATATATTCCAGACACAAATCAGATTCTACAGGACAACACATACCCACGGCCAGTACAACAGATAATACTTTTGTTTTATGCCTACATGTTAGCTTATTGTTGTAGCAGTTTATATGTTCCTGTTTCGTTTACTTGCTTATTCTATTTCTTGTAACATGTGTCATGTTACATACGGAAATAACAACTGTATGTGAGTATTACATGCAATGTGGGACATAATTATGTCATACGGTTGCAGGATATTTTACATTTATAATGGTTTTGGTACGGACACAACTGCCCAGCTGTGTACTATCCCTCACAATGTGGGACAGGTGGTAACCCTGACCATTGGCCTAGACTTAGCTATTGGTGACGTGCTAACATGATGCGTTTCACTTCCACTTGGTATTACTATCAACACTGCATTAGAATACGGGCACACGGTTTTAAATGTCATGAGACTCGATATTCGCTAACGTGCATTTGTGTTTGCTTCTTAATTTTGTGTTCGCAAAAACTGTCTTGCATGCTTTGCATACGTTTCAGTATCCACGGGCACTGACAGGTGTGATTACTATTGCAGGCCGACTGTAATATTCAGCATTTTAGGTTGCACGTCAACAGCCGACATTTCCACGCCTCCGTGCGGCACTTCGACACTCCCCATGCACTCGCGCTCATTTCCTATACACGTGGCTGTGGCAGCAGCGCACCTACATTACTATGCATATGGTGCTACTGCGCCATCTGTATGCCGCACGGTCGGGCAAGCCTAACACCGGCCTTGCGCAGAGCTTCATGAATCCTGGGGTTTATTTAATGCAAGGGTACAACAACATTTCAAAGTAAGTGACACAGACACACTCCAAGTATTATACCTTTATTAATTACATTACACACTTTTCTACAGGCTCTCTCCTTTATTTGATATTACAGTGCATACGGAAGACCTATTCAAGACATATTATACCTTTATTGATAGGTTACAACACTCTTTTTCAGGCTCGCTCACTTATTTTATGTGACGCTACATACAGAGATAGTATTTCAGTCTTATTTTACCTTTATTAATGGGTTACTACACTCTATTTCTGGCTCTCTGGCTTATTTTATTTAACACTACATGCAGAGAAATTATTCAGGGCATTTTATAGCTGTATTATTGGGCTACAACACTTTTTTCAGGCTCTCTCACATATTTTATATAACAATACATGCAGAATAATTACTAACCTGCCTGGTGGCACAGCCTTAGCAGCCTATCTGCATAGGCTTGCTGATTCGCAGCACGGACACCTGCAGCTGTGAAGTAAATCAAGGGATATTGAGACATACCTATCCATTATATAGACTATCTTAGCATGTCTTACATACTGCATTCCATGGCTACCTACTCAGTAGTGGGGCATCTTGCATATGACGGGCCTCCTAGATCCATTGGTTCAGTAGGTCCTGCTTTCATCTCTTTAGGTCGGCATGGTGGTGACGGACCTGCTCACCAGTCCGAGGGACGCCTGTGGCACTGGTGAGATCATGAGCTAACTGGTTCCAAGCCTCTGCCTTATACTCCATCCCTTGGAACTGGCCCTGCAGGAGTCGAGACTCATGACGATGGACAAGGAGCCAAACCATATATTTTGACTTCTCGATGCCACAGCATTGTGCTCGAAAGCGTGTACCCTCTCCAGCACCAGACATTCTAACTGCAGATGAGAGCTACAGTCAGTTATGGCGAGTATTCCCGCCGATGGAGCTTAACTATGCCGCATTTCCCACACTTTTTTGTGATTGGCCGTTTTTAAAAAATCTCAGCTGACTGCAGACCTGCTTAGCAATGGTTAATATACCATTTATAAGTATATGTATGTTAACTGTGGATGTTTATCTTAAGCTGTCATGGCTTAGTGGTTCAGTACTTTGATTATGGTGCACAGTGTCCCGGGTTTGAACCTTGTCATTGCTTTTTATTTTACTACTGTCCAGACAGGCTAGGGGGTGTGGTTGTGTTTAGGCATCTTTGCTCTACATTGCCCCACGTTGCTCCACATTGCCCTACGGTGCGCTGGTTAGCGCGGCTCGCAGCTCCACACAAACTTATTGCGCTGGGTAAAGTGCTGCTTAGCTGTGGGCAACTAGATTGTGCTGGGTAAAATGCTGCTTAGCTGTGGGCAACTAGATGGTGCTGGGTAAAACACTGCTTAGCTGTGGGCAACTAGATTGCACTGGGTAAAGCGCTGATTAGCTATGGGCATTTATATGTCTAGATCCTTCTTACATTTCTATATATACATTTTGTTCAATGATACATAGGCCATTTCAATAATTTTTAGTAATATTTTACTCATATATGTCAGGAATTATTTCATATGCTAATTTAAAACATAAAATAGAGAGGGGAGTGGTGGGACTCTAACTGTGCATGCCTCCTCTTTGTGCAACAGCTCTACCACTACGCTATTGCTATTTGGATTGATTTGCATAAACATTTGTTATTATGCTCTTCAATGTCTACATTGCTAACTGCAGCTAAGCTATGGGCACACCCGCGCAAACACGTGCAAATACGGGCAGCTATATCGAGAATTATAAAAAAAAAATATTTGACGTTTTATAACTCTACTGGGGTTTACAATGTGAGGGAGTGTAGTGTTGGGTATGTTGAAATTTGAGTGGACTCGCTCGTGTGTTGACATTTCACAATTCAGACACTTGCAGGGGCGTGGACCTAAGGACTGCTTGGCAGTCAGACATGCCCCCTGACTTCCTGCATGGTCCATGTTAGACTTGGAGTGGAGTCAGCGTGCCCTCATGAATATGCATGGCATGCTGACATCATACCGTTCAACTGCAGTTTCCGAGTAAGACTTATTTAGTCTTACACGGAGGATTCGTGAATCCGGGGAATTATCCTTACCACCCTCTAAATCATATATAAAATAATTCACTTCAGTGATTTTAAAGTTTCTGTGGTTCCCAATAAACCTAGAGCAGCACTAGCTCATCATATGAGAGATTGTTCTAGTGGTGGAATTGGTTTATCAGATCTGTAACTATATTCAATCTCCTCTGTGATTAAAACTATTTCTTTATTAGTAGATAAACATTATACAGCCAAATGGAAGAGGTTCCAAGAAGCTCTTTGTGTTAATACCCCTAATATATCTAATTCTAATAAAATGTTAATACTAAATAATCCATTCATTTGGATGTTAAAGGACTATCTTACAATATATAAGCTTCAAACACATAGCTCACACTATATGTCACTTGTATTGAAGACATTTAGAAACTTTATTTATAAAAATCCAGTTTATAAAGCCTAGATTTTTTATTCTTTTTCCTATTGCTTTTACACAAGGTAATATGTCTTCTTTAAATCTTGCAAAGATGATGGTATTTAAGGAAAATAATCTCATTTATTGGTTTCAGCTGTTGACTAATGACAAATTGAACTCTGTAGATTATTTAATCACTAAATATAAATACAGTAAAGATATATGGTTGGAAATACAAGCATCTAGACAGTTTGTAGTTAACAAAATCGACCTAATGTCATCAAGTACAAAACTATCTTTACCTAAGTTATTAAATCTTTTGACAATATTTATAAAGCAGAATTTTCCTAATAATGGCAAGCTGTCAGAAATATATAAAATAATTAGAAATGAAACAAAAAATTATCTGGAGAATTATTGTAACTATTTCTCCATAGTTAAGAACAATCCACCCAGTGATGATGATAAGAAGATAATACTGGAATCATCCAGATTGACTACTTCCTCACTTAAATGGAGATTGTTCATGTACAGGTAATTTTTTTACAGCTCACATAATGGGGAAAATTAGTAAGAAATAAGTTATGTGTTGGAGTTGTAAAATAGAGACAAATGCTGATTGGTCTCATATGTTTTTTTGATTGTGCAATTCTTAAATCCTACTAGGATAACAGTAACAGCTTTCCCCAAGTTTTATTTTCAGATAAGTTTGTCTTATCCAAATCTTTGATTCTGTTCAATACACCAGTCCCTGATTGTGTAAAAAAATTAAATATCCTTTGGTACGGTCCATTTTAACTGTTGACAGAAATTGTAACTAGAAATTGGAAGCCTGAGACTTCATCCTCTTTTTCGGAATTCAAGAATATTATGACTGAAGTATGCCACTTGGAATTGTTGACCATTAAATATAGATCCATCAGGATAACATCATCATATAACATATGGTCTAAGCTAAAAGACTTGCTGGACAAATAGTTACTGAATCTTCAAAAATAATTCATATGCTTTAAAGATTTGTGCAACTTTTTATTTAGTGGATACCTTTGTAAATATTTTAGTTGTATGTTTCTTGTTTCTTGTATTATTGCTGAATTTCTATTTTGCATTTAATGTCAATGATTATTAGTCTGTTCAAATCTAATAAATTTGTTTATTAAAAAAACAAACAAACAAACAAAAAAACAATTAGTTTTCTCCCTGCCATGCATTCTGGCTAAAACTGATAATGTTCAATAATTGTGAAGTGGGAATATACCATGGACATTAATTCACTTATACAGATAGTGCTCCTATAATTTCAACATGCGTAATTCCTAAAATCTACAAATGGCAATGTATACTTTGCAGATATAATTGACATCTCTACCATGCCAATTCAGCACAATGTGAAAAAGTAGTTGTGAATAATAGAAGCGCATGTTATGGATTCTGCATATGAAACATGGATCATGGTCACCTGCAAATAGTATTGCCACTCTTTAGACGATAAATCCTTGTGGAAGATCTTAGCATGTTAAAGCCCATGTCTTTACTTAGCCTTATGTATGTAACTTGAGAGGCTTTACTTATGGATTTGTAATAGTTTTCTAGGAGGTAAAGGGAAGCATTATCCCCATAAGCATTTTCTGTTGTCAGGACCTTACTACATGTATTTGCAGGTTCAAAATTGTAGAACTGTATGAGTGTATTTTCAAAACCGAAACACCACAGAATGGATCCCACAGTAATAAATAAAACTATTTATTTAATTTAACCTGTTTCGAATTATGTTGGCAAATTAAAACAAATGGTTTGAATGAGATGATTTCCATAAATTGTTTTCTTAGAATAAAATCTTTGGGCTTGTAAATATTATTTATGTATGTATGTATTTATTTATTTATTTAAGGATGGACATTATAGGATATTTTTTCATGTGTATTTTGTATTAAGTTTTTATCTTGCATTATGAAACAAAGTTATGCAATTGGGAATGTTTTATTGATTGGATTGTTTGAATGAATGTTCATGTTGCATGATTTCTTTGGGGGTATTTAAGTTGTTCTCTGATGGATTGCTGTATTCTGATGAAGTTTTGTAACTGAAATGAAAGCTCTAAATAAACAGTTTTATTTATTGCTGTGGGGTCTGTTCTGTGGTGTTTTGGTTTTGATACTTTGTTAACATGCCTGTCATTCTTTGGTTATGAGTGTATTTTCCTCCAATTAACATTGCATTTCTTCCGTTAGGTAAGCAATGTTGTATAATATGTCTTTATTTTTAGCAAGGCAGAACTGTGCCTTTTATCTAAACTTGCAACATACAACTGTTGTATCCATGTGTCACAGAATGCAAACATGCTTTCTCTTCTAAGTTTCCTATAAGTAATTCTGAAATGCAGAAATTCATTTTGACAGTTGAAATGTCTTCTAATACTTATATTATTTAGTAATTTCATATATCTTAATAGTCCTTCCTTTAATTCATTCAACATATGAATTAAACTTTTATTCACTCAAGAACATGAGTATAAGAGATCTGAGATAAAGCTATAGCATATAACCACCTGATTATTTTATCCTCATATTTGTACTGAGAGATAACTCAATGGGATAAGACATGCGGTACAGGAAAAATTATCACTAACTTAGAAATACACTTACTGTCTTGAGTGTTTGAGTTGTCGCACCCACGTCATGTATTTATATGTATACATACTCTTTAACTATCATTAATTCCTTAGTATCTATTTTGTACTATTTTCATTAACATCCTACACATGAAGTACGGCAAAATTAGAATAATAAATTCTACAGCAAAAAGACTTTAAAAAATCTTTCTCACCACTCTGTAAACAGATTGATTATCCATGCCAATGGGGAGCTATACAGCAATGCATAAAGAAAACACATCTGAAACTATGTCTCTTATACCAGAACAAAAAATATCTCAGTTCTGAGGCTAGACTCCACCTAGGACAAGCACTTCTCCTCCCCTCTCTCCTCTATGCCGCTCCAGTTCTCACAAATATCCAAAAAAAACTTCCCTGAACAAGCTCCAACAATCTTACCACAAAATAGCCAGCTTCATCACTAACTCCCCAAACAACACACACCACTGTATTGCTTTAAAGTCTGTACAATGGCTAGAACTCCCACAACTACTACATCTCTACCAATTTAACATGCTGCACTCTATGCTCTTTAAACCATCCTACTGTCCATCTTTATCTCTCCTTGTCTCTGTCTACACCCCATCTCGACCCCTCCACACCTCTAATCAACAATTGCTTGATATTTACCACCCAAATAAGTCAGTAGGTAAGCTACTCTACAAACACTCTGTGGTCCAAGCCTGGAACAAACTTCCCCTTGACATACGCTCAATCTCTCACACCCCACTATTTAAAAAGAAACTTAAGACACATTTACTCAACTCCAGAATCTGCCCCTGCTATGATCCTACATAGTTCTCTCTTCCCCCACATTGGAATCAGTCTCAGTTGATCCTTCTCACACTCTGCACTCTGCCTCACTATTACAGTTACATAGTATTTTCTTGGGAAAAAAAATGCTGTCATTTAACTGTTGTTAGTGTTGTTTTCTATTGTTTACTACTGTAATGCTAGTTTTATTTCTATTGTTTTCTGTGCTTGTCTACTACTGTAATGTTTTATTGTACTATCTGGAGCTTTTCTCCTCGGGTCTCCACTGAAAATGGGACAAAATCCCAGTTGAACTAACCCGGTTAACAAATGTCAATAAATAAATAAATAAATAAATGAATAAATAAATAAATAATATTAGCCCCTTTGGCATGTAAAAAATATACAATGTTCTAAGGTGTACCAAAATAATCTTAAAGTTCATTTCACTACCTGGAATGGTTGTGCAGTATTGTAGTTCATACATTCTCCTTTTTTCACTGAGAATAACTATATATGTTATTTACTTACACTGACTTCAGAAATACATGTCAGAATAGCTTTGTCACAAACATCAGGACTGGACCTCTATGAATCCTGCTGCATGGAACAGTCATTTTGTATTTACTTTACAGATGTTACTGCCCTCACTCCACTTCCACAAGCCAGACTACAGCTTACATTCTCCCTGTTTTTGTCCTGACCTGTATGAAAATTATGTCTTTTGTGGCCTGTTAGCATCCTTTTATTTGTCATACTCCATGAATATTTTCACATTGAAGCATGGTCTAAAATATCCTGAATTTTATTAAATAAACTTTACTGCTTGTTTTCTTTGTAGTAATACATTTTGACCATGTCACATAGACATATTATTTCACTTTTCAAGCTAATGCTGGAATAATGTCATCTATAATTTTGTACTGCAAAACCTGATCGGTCATATCCACATGCTGTGCATATCATAAAAACCATACACACGTATTGTGCTTATCATGAAAACCATATAAACATACTGTGCATATTGTAAAAAGCATATACACATACTATGCATATAGTAAAACTTGTATACACATACTGTGCATATTGTAAAAATCATATACACATACTGTGCATATTGTAAAACTTGTATACACATACTGTGCATATTGTAAAACTTGTATACACATACTGTGGATATTGCAAAAAACATATACACATACTGTGCATATTGTAAAACTTGTATACACATACTGTGCATATTGTAAAAATCATATACACATACTGTACATATTATAAAAATTATATACACATACTGTGCTTATTGTAAAACTTGTATACACATACTGTGCATATTGTAAAAATTATATACGCATACTGTGCATATTGTAAAAATCATATACATAAACTGTGCATATTGTAAACATTATATACACATACTGTGCATATTGTAAAAATTATATACACATACTGTGCATATTGCAAAAATCATATACACATACTGTGCATATTGTAAAAATGATATACACATATACATACTGTGCATATTGTAAAAATCATATACATAAACTGTGCATATTGTAAAAATTATATACACATACTGTGCATATTGTAAAAATTATATACACATGCTGTGCATATTGTAAAAATTATATACACATGCTGTGCTTATTGTAAAACTTGTATACACATACTGTGCATATTGTAAAAATTATACATTCATACTGTGCATATTGTAAAAAACATATACACATACTGTGTATATTGTAAAAATCATATACACATACTGTGCATATTGTAAAAAAACATATACTGTGCATATTGTAAAAAACATATACACATACTGTGCTTATCACAACAATTATGAGCACATATTGTGCATATTGTGAAAACTTCCTGGTGTGTGTAAACATAAAATAACTGTATTTTCTATTTGTAGAATGTTAACAGAATCTTGTTGTGCTTTAATAATATTGATTTGTTAACCAGGTAAGTTCACTGGGCACACAGTTTCTTTTCAGAGACAACCTGAGAGCAATGGCTGGTTAGGTATCTTGCTCAAAGGCAGCAAATGTGAATTGCGGAACTCGAACCTTCTACTAGAGGACCTGCAACTCATAGCCTTATCTCTTGGTGCCAACTGCAAAACTCACTAATGATACCATTTTCTTCAAGAAAAGAGAGCAATAAAATCTATTTTAATAAATGAATCAGTCCCTAGACAGTTTCACTATAAAATAAAACAATAACCACTAAAAGTGTCTCACACTTCCTAAGTAACCATTCCCCCTAATGCACAGACATATTACTCACACTGTCTGTGTAACAGATTTAATTTTGCATATAATATTGTTAATCTTATCTCATGATTTTCAATATATAAATCTAGTTTGTGGCTATATTGACTGGCATGATCTAATATTTTATGTTTTAAAACTCACAAATCGATTTTTGTGCAGCTTAAGTCAAATCTACTATGTGTAGTTTTGCTACCAGGTTTCACTAAAACCTCATTGTATAAACATGTAACCTACACTTTTATTTTTTATCAACAAATGCTGTCTGCAAAAATCGCATTTTACCACAAAATTTGAATGCTATCAGTTTTGTCCTCATTGGAAATGCAACAAATACATTTTAAGATAAAGTATGTTCTGCAGTGTGTAGGCTCCTTAGACACCCCCAACACCTCTTTTCATTTATTCTTTTTTCTATAACAGACAAAACACTTTCATTCACTGTTTAATACTTATAAACGCTACATTTTTTACATACTGCTGATGCGTAATGTCTTAGATAAACTGCATCTTGAATGCAGCTAAATTCATTACCAATAACTTAATAGTCCTGTGCAATAAAAATTCAATGGTTCAGATCTAAAAAAACTTGTACAAGTGAAAAGATTTCCTTTATGAATCCTTTAACATTAACAAGTGTTATGTAAGATACCCACACACAGGAATATCTTGCAAATGTCTTAAATGTGTGCATGTGGGTGTGTGTTTTATAATTATTTACTCATGTACACATTTGTGTATACCTTTTACAGAAAATTCCCTGCAAAAGTCTTGTCAGGAACATCTAAACACATCAACTTTTCAGTGCCATGCAATATGCATTTTTCTTGTGCCTAAGAATCACAGTAAAATATCTCTTACACCCTTCAAGACAACAACATAACATCAGTACTGAATTATATATCAGCAGTAAGCATTTTTCTCTATTTTCCCTTTTGACATTATAGGAAAATGGAACATAATTTTAAAAGTCTAACAGTGCACACAATAGTCATGCAAAAGTGAAAGAAAATAAACCTGGAATGAAACTTTCAGGTTAGAAATTTATGACTTATTTGGCTTACAGTCAACATCTGTAACTATTAGCCTAAGCTGGTATTGCTGAAAATGTCAGGTTAAAATTAATAACTCATCCAGGTTCCATAGCAGCCCATTTGTTATTAGAATATGTGAAAAGAAGAAACTTTTATTTAAATCAAAATATTTCCTTATGCAAAACTTATTGTCTTTGATAATTCAGTCTGAAGGTCAGAGGCCTGATTCACACAGCACAATACCTCTCAACTGTCCAGATTTTCACAGAATGTCTAGGTTTTTGCCTCATTCTTTGGTCTATTCCTCTGAAATTTGTGGTTTTCTTCCAAATCATTGAGGATTGAGGTGACCAAATAATGACAAACACTGGAGTTTCAAACTCCACATCCTTCAGAAATTTTAAGATCACAACAGCTTTTATTCTAGCAACTTTCAAAATTTATTTGACCCTATTTTTGGTCCTTTGTCTCCCTATTATTTTGGCTTATTCCAGATCTCTTGTGCTAAGAGTTTGAGAGAGTATGCACAGCACCCAAACTCAAATCATGATGGAATGCAATGTCTCTCTGTAAGTATTCTGCAAAAGTCTTTCCTGTGTAGAAAATATAGTAGCTGTTTTTCTCTCCCTCTCTGAAGCAAATAGCCATTAATGTCTTTGTCAAGAGTGTCTAAGACAGATGGCATTATTTTTTACTTATCTCTTGCAGAAGAAATGTGAGGTGGATTTTTTTTCTTTCTAAGCTGTACAACACACATATTGTGGCAATTAGCAGAATCTTGCACACAGTTCAGTCTTTAATTTAGCTGGAAAAACACAGTCTCTGGGCTTTTCATCCATTTTCATCCATATTCCTTGGGCAACTCAGAATGACAAAGAACATGTGATGAACTGATGTGCTACTGCTTTAAAACTTTTAACCATTTCATGGCAAAACACTGTCAATGTTGCACTACAAACAAGTTAAGCATAGTCTATTCTGCCTTATCAACTCTTGTCTGTATGACAGTTAAAAATTACCTTGTGCATTTCTTTCCTGTGTTTCACTGTTTCCTGTGTAAGACAACTGCCATTAATGCTTTCTAAGCCTGAAGAAGCATACGTTTATTAACGTATTATCTCCAGGGAAACTACCTATAAAGACTTAACATAGTTAATTGCTGCAATGCAATTAAAAAAGAAAGTGTGTGATTTGTCCATATATCTTACAGAATGAAAAGCACTGAATGATGCCTGCTTTCAGTTATTTTGTTCTTTTGACAAAATATGCTCTGTTGTAGATGGAGGTGCTATCTGTCTTAGCCTCTACATCTCCAAATCCAGATGGACTATCCTGTGGGATAATTCTGGAAAAGTGGAATCCCTTGACTTTCTTTTTGTTTTTGACAGTGCTTTCTCCTTTTTATTGGCCACAGCATCATATATTTTACAGGCAGATGAAATAACATGCTAAGTTCTTATTTAACTGTGAGTGCTGTGAGGCTACTGTTGGTATGTAACTGCACTGGATCATTTTCCCACTTGTCCAGTCCCTGTTGTGCTTTTAAACTTGGTAGCTTTTGAGCTGCCTGACTTGTTGTGTAAATCTGGCTTTGGAAGCTCTTCCTAGTCTCATGTTGTCCACTCATACTAATGAGCAATGATAGATCAAACTGGGATGGTTCCACTCTTAGATTCTTAAAGCTTGAGTTAGACTCTGTTTCATATCATCCCACCCACCTTACATACTGCAATAGTTGGAGTATTAATTCCATTTTCCATCTTATTTTTAAAATCTATAACATATGGGACTAGATTACCAATAACTAGAGACCCCTAGGGATGTCTTCTCATGAATCAACTTGGGGTTTGTGCTTCTGTTTTGCTACTAGTGAGTGAAGGAACAGAGGGACATCATTTTCTATCCTTCCTAGAGATTACTGACCACTGGAAAGCTTGAAAATTATTTCATAGGAGCCATCTTGGGATTAATGCTACTAATGTGCTGTTGATGAGAGAAAGAGCAGAGGTGCATTGATTCCTGCTGTCTCTGATTAGGCAGTGTGTATCAGGCTTCACTGAGTGCTCTGATTGCAACTTTTGAAGAGATTCTCTTCAGGGTCTTTCTATTTCTTGGTTGTCTGTTGCACCCACCTGCTATAGGTTATATCTAGGGCATCTACTAAGAGAAGACTATGGCAAGTGTACTGAGACCAGAAACAGTTGAGTTAATACTACTTCTCAGAAGCAGCTTGGGATTAATGCTACTCTTTTGATTACTACATGCATCTGGGTTGAGAACAGTACTATCTCCATTACCAGACAGACTACTTCCATTCATCAGCTCCAAACCTCATAGGTGCTAATTTTCCTTCAGCTCACATTAGTAAGCATTTAGAACCAAAGCTTTGCACTTTCTAATGGTCTCTCTATTCAGCTTGATTGAAATGGGTATCCTGAAGCAATGTAGCAATTGTCTTATATTTACTGACCACCACCTACTGCTTAAGAAAAATGATACAGTGTGTGAGAGATTCATTTTTTAATGCTGTTGGAAGCAAAACTTTCACATGTAGATACTACAAATAACAGGCAGGCTGTCAGTACACAAAACACCACACTAAATCTGTTACACACAGATCAAACAAAGCACATAGACCTAAACATGCTAAGGCTCTTAAAAGTAACCTACCTAAATCACAAAGGGGTCTTAACTGCAACCTAAGAAACAAGTACCCTCAGCATCCTCACAAATATACAACACAGACAGCACCCACCTTGAAATGCATATCTAAGAGTCACAGTGTCTCATTTCAAAAGCCCTTAAGGCAAACCCCCACACAGTCCAACTTCTTAGTTATAGGTGACTCCAATGTGAGACACACTGATGCACCATTCACTAGGCTGTGCAAGGAAAGGGCCACTGGCAGTTGCCTATCAAATGCCAGGAATTGCTACATCATACAGGTACTCAAATCCTTGCCCCACAAGTACACATATGACACTGTCATAGTATAAGTGGGTTAAATGACTTGAGATGAACCTTCCTGAACAAAATGAAAAAAGACAAGATGGCGCTCTTAGAATATATGTCCGAGACAGGTATGAACCTAGATCTGAGCAACATTTCTCCATTGCCAAGAATGATACTGAAATATGATCAGAAGATTATTGACTTCAACGATTGGCTTAGCTTCTGGTGTCATTGAAAGAATGTCCAATATATATCTGCCTGGAAGAACATGGTAGACAGTCCTAGTGGTTTTGCCAGGTATGGCCTGCATCTGTTCCCCTAAGGCTTTAGTATATTGGCTAAAACGTTGTCTGTCCCCATAGTATATTTTTAGGTAATGTCAGAATGTCAGTCCTCAAATGTTTCCTCTATAAGAAAAGGGAATCTAGATAAAGATATTGCTGCTCAATGCTAGAAGTCTTGACAAAAAAAAAAACTCCACTCCCTACATGCACTTTTTACCCTGGAAAATAATGATACATGCATCATCACAGAGACCTGGTTTAACACCATTAAGAGCACCCTGTCACTGTAGGGTTTCAAAGTCTTCTACACTTTCAGGTTCACTGCACTAGAGAATGCACTAAAGGTGGTGCTGTCTCCATATATGTAAAAAAAATCACCTCCAGACTACTTAAACAAAATAATCTGAACTTCTCCAAGTCTGACTAACAATTAACAAGAACCTTTATCACATCATATCTAACTATAGGATCCCCCTCTATGTCCCCTTCGGTGCATAATGCCTATCTAACTATTATGGAGTCCTTAAGCATTCAGCCAAATACCATTCTGTTAGGGGATGTCAACTACTCATCCATTAACTGGGACGTGTATGCATCCTCTAGCAAATATTCCCAGAGATTTCTGGATTTCATCAATACAAACTCTCAGGACTAGTTAAGTCCACATATCAATCAGTGATGACAAAATCCTGTAGTTGGTCCTCAAAAATATGAGACAGCTTTGCTCATTACTAATTGTAACTCCCTTCCTGTTCAAATAAGATCACTAATCAGTCACATTCACCTTAAGAATGAAGCCAGAAACATCCTCCAATACCTTGGTATTCAGAGATTATGCCAAGGCTAATCTACTGAAGCTTATGATGACCTGGCTAAATTCAACATCCCCTTCCAACTTCATGACCCCATTGCTTTTCTGGAATCCTTTACTGTCACATTCTATTCACATGTGGATAGCTGCATAGATACTTCTGTTCCCCTCCAAAGTAAACGCAATGTCAGTTTCAAAAATAAACCTCTGCGATGGATTGTAAATATAAACAGGCTCTAAACAAAAGAAAAATAAGTAATTGCATGTAAAAATAAATATAACTCTCAATAAGCAAAAAAGCTGTTGCTAAATGTACAGGGCACTCTAGACCCTGATCAAATTATTTAAAGCTTTCTTCAGCTATGCTAGAAACCTTACAAATTTTGCCCAGAACTGCACAGTAAGTGATATCACATACTTGGACCTAGTAGCAATAGCCAATCTACTAGTGGATAAATTTAGCTCTAACTTCATCACCCTCTCCCCTCATATATTCCCAGATCTCCTACCTGCATCTACACCACACCCTCAAATTTCCTCATTGTCAGCCTCCAAACAGGGTTTGTGCCAGGAGAATGGAGGACAGTAACTGTCATCCCTTTTCACAAAGGTGGGGCAGCAACAGACCCAGGAAATTATAGAAAAATACATCAGATCAGCTTTGTTGGTAAGGCTATGTAAAGGATCATTATGGAATTAATACATAAGGAAATAGGCCACCTAAAACTCTTGACCCAAGCCAGTATGGATTTGTCAAGGACAGATTCTGCCTACTTTACCTGGCTAACTTCTTCAGGAAGGTTATTAAAGCAAAGGATGAGGGCAAATCAGTACACATCACATATCCAGCCCTTGCAAAGGCATTCAACACCATCCCACGCTTATGTATCATAGATGAATGATTCCAGCTAAATGTTAATTCTTTGGATAGTAAATAGACTCACAAATAGAATAACCCAGTAAATTAGAGTGGGCTACTCCTCCTCCTCCAAAAGTCCTGGCTCGAGCGGTATATCCCAGGGTTCAGTCCTTGGGCCCTCCTCTTTGTCATTTACTTCTCAGAGGACAAAATTACTGTTAAGCATTCATGGCTGACTAAGTTTGCAGATAACTGCAAACCTGATGCCATCATAAACTCCCCGGAGGATATCAGAGTTCTTTAAAATGGCCTTTACAGAACCAGTAGCTGGTGTCAAAACCATGGACTAAAACTAAATGCCAGAAACTGTATAACAATATCCTTTAGCAAGCAAGAAGACTCTTGTAACTACCATATTGACAACACACCCTATAAATTGATCCAATGCATAAGGACTTAGAAACCTGTGTAGACAATGAATTGTCCTTTGATCAACACATATCCAGCATTGTAAGAAAGTCCTTTTTCATTGCACAACTTATGAGCAAGGGATCAGGTCCAGGGATGTGATCACTGCATTCTGTGCTCTTCAGGTTAGTCACTGAGTATAATGCCCACTTCTATATGTACCTGGCCAAACATCTGACAAAACTTGAATGCCCACAACTCTTTTTCACTAAGGAAATCAATGGCCTAAATCATAAAAACTATGCAGCCCATCTCAAAGCCTTGTCCCTCTTTTCAGTGTCATATAGGCTACTGAGATGCAATGTCTATCTGTTGTATGCAGCCCAACAGACCCTATCCGGTCAGACCTACTGCACATTCACAAGTCCAATGTGGGCATAATCACCTGCTTGTGACATTTCAGTCTTTTTGTAATGTAAATAGAAGATGTTGGAATGACACTTATGTATCACATAGATCACCACTTCTTTGGAATCACCTTCCTTGCCACATAATACAATGTTCCTTACACTATTTTAATGTAATATCGATAAATGTATGGATGAATTCAAATTCAGTCCTGGTTTAATACCCTTGTCCCTCATGGATAAGGGTCCAGGGAAGTAAATACTGTGGGAAGAAATAGCCAGGGAATTGTTATGGCTAAGCTTGTATAGGCTCTAGGGCCGATAGCCTAGTACCAACCTATGAACCTATGAACCTATGATAAGGGCAATTTGTAAATCTACTGCTCATCTTTGGGTTATTTGTACTTAAAATACAAGGACTAAAAGCTTCACGGGAATGTGTAGCAAGGTTTCTAAAGATCCTCACAGATCAATAACCTAGTAAATACCTATAAACTTATAAAGGCAAGACAGCCAGTTTTAAAGACACATGACAAAACATAACTCTGGAAGAACAAATCTGGAGATTAAATGCACCCCGGGATTCATGAAGCTTGCACCAGGCGCAGGCATAGCGTAGGTGGAATAACACCAAATATGTCCGTCGAGCGATTCAGGTACGGTCCAATTCCACGTGCACTACCGGCGTACGCAAGAACTGCACAGCCCATGGCATAGGTATGCTAATCACCCCATGCGCAGTGTCGCACCATGCAAATGAAGGCAGATAGCGATTCATGAAGTGGTGCAGGCCACGGAAATGTAAACCAAAAAAACACGGTTTACATTTCCCCAAACAGAACATCGGAGCTATGGAAGCGGACCAGACTCATGTATTACAAAGTTAACATATGCCAATGGCCAAATACAAAGCCAATGGCATAAGAAAAGATGCACAACACCTAAAAAACAACAATTAATGTCATGTCCACAGTAATGCACAGTACAACCGCAGGGCATGTGTGCGCAAACAGGAACATAAAGAAATTATATAAAAATGTCATAAAACCGCAATGTAATACAAAACAGGTTTACACCATAATACGCAATGGTAGGCATGGAACACCACAACCAAGGTGCAAGGGTTGCTAAGGGCCTGCGACAGTGTTTGGCGTGGTAACTATGAATTAGTAGTCAATGCCATGCAAATGAGGCAGGTAATACTGAATCGCAAATGTCCCACCGGATGAAGGTTGTACCATACGGCGTAGCGCTATAACACCGAGGAGTGGCTCAGAGGAGATACATGACATCAGCAGAGGGGTGTGCCACCGTAGCAGTAAGCACATTGGAGCAATGCAAATCTTGCCTGGCCATTGCTAAGCAAAGCTGCAGGACAGGGGTGGGGAGGAAGGTATAGAATCGTTTAGCTGAGAGCACACATGGTGGCTGAAAGCGCATGTGTAAGGGGATGAAAACGTGCCCGAAACCCGGTAAGCAGATGCACGTGCCGTGAACAATAGCACAAACAGGACGATCAGGGGAAGAAAAGAAGAAATGCCAAAGTAGGGTAATTGGAGTACTAATGAGCAATTAACACCAATCACCTCACGGCGGCCAATCGACGGCAGCTGACAAGTCTGCTTGCAGAAACCTGCAAAACAGGATAGGGGAGGCATTGGAATGCAAAGAAAGGAGGGGAAGCATTGGATTGCAAAGATAGGAGATCTGTCATAGCAGAGCAAAGCAAACTGACAGTAGACCGGCAATAGCACACATTACGCAAGATAAGCCTGGTCTAGGAAAGTACAAATGAAAGCAGGCTGCTGGATGCATGCCAGAAAATGGTAGGTGGAACGTGCAGAAATGTAAAGGGAAGGTCAAGAGGTAATCCACGGCAGCTAAATGTAATTCAACACCAAAGGCACCACAATTGTAGTTCCGGTAGGAAAACACATAAGATACCCTGTAGCTACGATCGTACATACACACCCTATGACATCATCAGTGTTCACAGCACAATAGTATAAAGTGTGAAAGCACCCTATACACACCTGTGTATTCCCAAACACTGCACCATAGGTGTAAACACACGGGGAACTTTTAAAATGTACATGTTGGGAGCTGCCATAGCTGTGATTCATCAGCATGTGTTAGAGACTGACGGTGTTGTGGAGGATGATGCCGACAACCACCGCAGGCCCCGGAGGAGGAGAAGAATGTTCAGACCAAGGGTAACCTACCAGGGGCTACATGATCTGGAGATAGTAGAGCATTACAGGGTGGACAGGGACATCTTACAGCAAATAGTGGAGCTGTGCTGGCCACGCCTGAGAACCAGAAACAACAGAGGGGAACCCATCCCAGTGGACATGAAGGTATGTGCAAGCTTGCGAATACTAGCCACAGGTACCTTTCAAAGGCCAACTGGAGATATAATGGGGATCTCACAGGCATCGGCATCCAGAGTACTACACCAGTTCCTGGATGCCATGTTACCACATGCCAATGAGCATATATACTTCCCCCAAACTCAGGAGGAGTTGGCCAGCAATATGTGTCACTTCCACCATGTGGCACACTACCCAGAGGTACTGGGTGCGATAGACTGCATGCACATACAAATCAAGTCACCACCCGGTGAGCATGGTAGGCGCTACATAAACCGCAAGGGATTCCACTCCATCAACTGCCAGGTCATGTGCAATGCCCAGGGCATTATCATGGATGTGTGTGCTGGCAGCCCTGGAAGCTACCATGACTCCCATATCTGGCATGCCTCACAGCTGTATCAGGTATTTGTCAGGGGGGACATCCCACATGGCCACCTTGTGGGGGATGTTTGCTATGCACTGGTGCCGTGGATGATGACTCCCATCAGAAATGCACACACACCCATGCAAGAACGCCATAATGAGGCACACGCACAAACCAGAATCATCATAGAGCATTTGTTTGGGATGCTGAAATCATGGTTCTGGTGCTTGGACACATCTGGTGGAGCCTTGCAGTACTCTCCAGGCACGTGTGCCCACATCGTCATAGTATGTGCCATGTTACATAATATGATCCTGCGGAAACAGCTGCAGCAGGGACAAAATGATGAAGGCCCTCATAGCCCACCGCAATTGCCAAGGCCATCACAGGCACAGAGGGATTCAGACCACGAACACACTGTGCCAGCCCCAGTAGGCAGACGGAGGCATGCCCAATATGCCTACACCTTGGCAAAGAGGGAACGTATAGCACATGCTCTGACAGTGTAGGCCCCTATGGTCTGACACACCTCTCCACCTGCACACACAGTAAAATGGATGGCACACAAACACGACCACCTGTAAATTGTAATGTATAGGTGGACCACTGTGTGAATCCTACATAGGCAGCCCTCAAACATTGTACACACAACAGCTAATGGAACACGGAATGTCAACACCTGAACAGTACATGCGCCTATCAGCATATGGTGGTGCTGTGTGTATAGGTTCCCAGGTACATCGGTAGGTACACGGCCGATTGTCAGAGGCCATACACCAAACGGGGCAAACAGTGTCTGCTGTCACCATAACATCGAGTAACCAACTGTCGCTTAGTGGAGCAGAGGCAATCGCGGGAGCACATGTGTGTAGGCACTGTTCTGCACACAGTCATCACGGAGTCCCTGCTGCATTAATGAGGGGCTCCACACAATAAAATCATGGATGTTGTATCAAGGCATGGGTTGTACCCATGACAGGTATTTGTAACCCCAGCATGCCCCACCTACGGTCGTTTGAAGGTGTAGTACAGTATCGTGTGTGGCTCACTGTGATATACATACCTAATGCCGGAGCACATCCAGTAAACATCATATGGACACACCATTAACTGGACTCATCAATATGTAAACTAACTGAGTTACCCATGTGAGTGCAGTATGGAGTAACAGCCGTAGTATACTCCACGTACAAAATGACATAACACGTGTACATATCCCAGATATCCATGTGTTAAATGCAGTGACCGTCGTGCATGTTCCCAGTCCCACGTCCTGCAAGGGATGTAACGTAATCCCGAAGGCATGAGTAATGCATGTCGGATGCAGGTCATCAGATCATGTTTAGCACACGTTAGCAGGAATATGCGTTGCCCACTGCTGGTAAGCGATGTTTAAATATGAATATACGGATATGTGCAAAACAGGGATAAGATTCTCTGAATATCGCGCAGATCACGGTCAGTGATGTCCAGAAGAGGTGAAACCAGCATTATCCACCCCTGTACTAATCGCACCTGCTCTGAAGGGTAAAACGACCACTGCCAGGAGTAGAACATGCAATCATGTATAGAATCACCTAACACTATTGCTAGCCAAGATGTACCTATGATAGGGTTGCCATCTCTGCAAATGACCAATGTGGGACATACGTCAGATGTCTGCAGGCCGACACATACACCCGGCCAGTATGAAGATCAGAACTTCACTGTTTTGCCTAGATAAATGCTTATTCTTGTAATGTTTACTTACTTATTCTGTGTCTATAACATATAGGTGGTTCAGATACAGAATAACTGTTTTATGCAACTATTACATAAACTATAGGAAATAAGTATGTCCTACAATCTCAGCACATTTGCCCTGTTTACAAATATTTTGCAGGACACAACTGCCCAAAGAGGGACTGTCCCTCACAAAGTGGGACAGCTGGTAACCCTAACCTACAGCAGGTGTGTAATGTGACAGGTACAGACACAAACATGCGGAGTCCAGGAAACAGTATACACCGACAAGTACACAATGAAAGGTGTAGCTTGCCTGTCACTTTCCCTGTCAGATATATATATATATATATATATATATATATATATATATATATATGTGTGTGTGTGTGTACACATATATACATATATATATATAATACAGATAGAAAGGGCGATAGAGTGATATATGTTGATATATATGGATTCAACGATATCTGCAAATATATATAGATAGGTCAACGACATTCATAACACCTTGGAGGTACAAATAAATAGGATACCGCCAACTATGGAATGTGTAACATACCGACACGCGTAACCACGAGGTTGAAAGACTGAAAAAACACAGTACCAGAACAGTACAACCGCGATAATAGTATGACGATATGAAGGGACATGTAGTTACCACTGCTGGTGTTGCGGTCCACGTAGGTACTGTGTTCAACTGTGTTTGAGAGTGCTGTAGTCTGTGTATGTGTGTGTTGAGGGTGCTGTGTGCATCTCCGTGTGACTGTATTGTGTGTGTGTGTGTCCGTATCATGTGTCTGTTAGTGCCAACTCGGAAGTAGATCATTACAGTAGGTGTGGGTATAGCTAGCCGTAGGCATACGGTTACCACCTATCTCACATTAGGAGGGACAGCCCTTCCCTGGGCAGGTGTGTCCTGACATAAAACATAACAAAGGGCAAATGTCCAAGATTGTAGGACATTAATATGTCCCATATATTATGTAATAGTTGCATTAAATAGTTATGCCTGTATGTAAGAAACGTAAATGTTACATGCAATATGATAAGTAGCCAAAGTCCCACAACAATAGGTATGTATTGAGGATAAAAGTATGTGCTATCCTGTGTACTGACCGTGGCTATGTGTCAGCCTGTAAACACCGCTGTGTGTCCTGCAAGTGTCCAACAATGGCCATATGAAAAGGTGGCAACCCATGGCAAAGAGGTTCTGTTACCAACACAACCGCAATGACTGCAAATATCTGGGACAGAAATACATGGGATAGCTGTCATTTAGACATATCCCTTTACATATCGCTGCAATTCCGGAGGTATGGAAGTATCAACCTCACCTGCATACTATATAGAAACCAATTAACAATGGCCCAATGTAAAATCCCATAACATAAAACTACTAACTGATAGCTCTTTAATTAGGGACGGAGCCCACACACCTATATATGGAATATGTAGAAATGCAAGCCCCACAAACCTGTATATGCTACATACAACCACCAACATCCCCCACACTAGAAACTATAGCAATACAGACCGTAATAACAGCACAAACATCCAGTCAGTCAATTACATCTGCAGAACCGTCAACATACCTTGTGAGAGACACAATTAAAGGCGCCATGCATAATTGTAGCCATTGTATAATGTGACAAATGGCGATGTTACAGGTTTTATTTGCAATAGTCCGTTATCAGACGGTTGGGATGACAGGTACACCCACATGTTGAACCACATACTCTAGCTGTCACACACAATCCACGGGGGACATGAATCCAAAGTATACTTGTCTCTACACATAGCAGTTGCAATTACACACAACAAAACACAATACAGGCGGTCTCCCCAAAGGTAGGGCAAATGGGCAATGCCCAAGTGGAGAATTCAATTATACCCCACTGTTGCCACGTAATTGGCAAATGGAGTAGCTGCACAGCTGATGTGCAAGTAATTAGTCACTCAGGAACACCAATTGGCGGCAGGAAACCACATGTTACAGGTATCGACGTATATCAGGATGACTTGCCAGACATTCAAACTGTATGCTCATACCATATACCTGTTTAAGCAGTGTGAGAGAGATAAGCAGTGTGAGAGAGATAGAGACGAAAGTCCGGAACGATAACAAGGTATGTAGAACACTCGGTATGTAGGTTTATGTATAGCATGTTTTGTATTAATTATTTACTGTATGTATAGCCTGGTTTGCATTAATTAAAAGTGTCTGCAATGCATAAAGTGGGAAAAGGTATTTATGTAGTGATGTCTTGCTGAGCATACTTACGCTTGTAGAAACTGTGTGTCCAGCAGTGGGCCATAAGGTACACATCACAGACACCACAAGGGGTGCTACATGAGTGCTTTAAACAGAACAATTCCATACAATCCACCGTCAATGGTAGGGTATGTCCAACAAGTACGTGCCATAGCAGGGGATAGTATATGTTGATATACTGTCACAGTAGGCATGTGTATGGGCATATAATGACAATGACATGTGTAAGGTGGTCCCGCTGTGCAAGTATGCTTTGCATTATGGGATACTATGTAAAATATGTGTAATGTATAGTATTGTGGGTAGATATGTCAGATATTCTACACAGCATAACAGGCATATCATGCATACCAAAGGTATTGTCTTTTGGCATGTACAATAACAGGATACATATGACTTGTAGGCACTGGACATTGTAATAGCATGATAGCTAATCCAAATGGAAGGGCTACCAAGTAACCATGCACAAAGGACATGTAACAGCTTCACAGGTTCATAGTGGGGTACTATGCAGTCTGGCACGTGTATGTGTAAGCACAACTACAGTGTTCACACCAGTGGCACCTCTCTACGGTAGTGTCCTGTGCACAGCAGAGCCATGTGTTACCTGCACCTCTGCACAGTACAGCCACTGCAGTGATACCTGACTTACATGTGTCCCCCAACCACCAAGGGAGGTATCACATGAACAGTGCTACTGAGTGTCCCTGCGTAATGTACATAGGACTCATGTTCCAAAGCATGGTGACTGTCTGGTTTGGGAATGTAACCCTCAAGCACATCCCACTCATCATTGTGTGTGTGCACATATCCATGGGAATGTTGCTCAGAGTGGCTTTTGCTTATGTTGCGTATGTGGAGTATATCCATTAATACTGTTGTGGACATGGGCCCTGTCTGTTCAGCAGAGGTCACCCCTGAGGATGTAGTATACAAATGTGTACAGACGTGGTGTCCGTAGTTCAGCTGCATACTTCAACTGTCGGAGCTCAATAAACGTTAAGGCATGTTAATGTTGTGGTATGTAAAGCTGTAGCTGTTGTGTAAGGTACACCCTAAATGGGGTGGTGTACCCTTGAATGTGTGTAGAAGTCTTGGGTTCAGAGGTACAATGGGTGCCTATGTACCAGCTACACACCCAGTACAGATAAGTGTGGCCATGTAGAAGGATATCCATGCCACAGTGGCAATATGGTAACCACAGGAGTGGGTGCAACATACTTGTGTACTACAAATATGTACAATGTGACATGTATGTAGGGGACTACCACCTATGTGATAGTCAGTGGGTGAATGGTGTAATGCAAAGGTGATGTTCATGCAGCTTGAGGCCATGATATTCATATCAGGTATCTGTCACAGTGAAACCCATATGGATAGAGTCAGTATCAGCTGGTGGATCAATCATGGTGCTTTGTATGCAGGGGTTTGTAAAGCTAGGCAGGGAAAGTTCCTCTGTGCTAGCCTGTACCTCAGGGAAGCATATACTGAACATGAGGGGCCCTATGACTGAGGACTGTGGTATGCCAAGTGTAACTGAAATGCAGTAGGTACTATGGTATGGTACCCTCATTGTGTGTGTCCTGTCCATGAGCCATGTTGCATAACATCCTGAGACATAGGGTACGATGTGCAGGTGGATGTATATGTTGTCAATACCAGAATGGAGAACGGTGCTGTAAGGCAATGAGAGGACAATGTAGGATGTGTGGACCCCCATACCGTCATCAACTACCCTGGTAACTGTATGAAAGGAGTCCACCAGGTGTAGGGGCCATGCTCTGGCCCTAACAAGTCCAACCCGGGTGGCATCACAGGACCGGAGACCAACAATGTCTCTTTGAATGACGTCCAAGATGATGTGCCCCATAGCCGTGCAGAACAGTCTAGTCAGGTGTGTAGGACTATAGTCCCACACGTGCATTGTGGTGCCACCTGTGTGGAGTGTGTTAACGGTTGCTGTGTGCCATTCAGGGGCCACAATGTCTGATACAAGGCTATTACTGAATATGGTGGCCTAGTGGGGAGACATGTCATTCAGAGGTTTGTGGACATCACAGCCAGGGACTTTGGAAGGTGGCATGGGGCCAGTGTCCCAGGACATATAGAGTGCAGGTTAGTACTGTGTTGGTGTGACCGCAGGGACACCGCAATGTACCTGCATGGATTGTGGCCCTGTAGTGAGTGTGAGGGTGTAATGTTAGCATTGAATCCATCTGCTAGCATGTTGCCTACATCACCTGGGTCTGTAATGTTCCTGAGTGACTGTTGTATGTGAGAGCAGATGTGGGTATTGCCATTGACTACTGACATACCACCATAATGCCTTGTGGTACACCATGTGTCGCAGTAATGTTTACGTAGCTAGTCATGGAGTATGTGATGAGGAATCCAGTGGCCCTACCGAGGCTGTCCAGTGAGCTACCCCACCCATGGGATTGTACACCACTGTGCAACAGCCTCCACCTGTTGTTGTACATTATGTCCATGGAACATGACAACCAGAGTGGCATCTGTTATCTGGTGTGTACCATCATGGCTCTGTGTGGAATAGCATGATCCATGCAGTCGTGTACATGCTAATGAAGTGCACTGGGGTATGTTTCAGTGTTTGTATGTGCATTGTCCATCTGCACGGGTGTCATGACGTCAACAACCGCTGTCATAAGACGTCTGTTGTAGGTGTTGTAGTACTCATGTACTGTGTATGCCATGAAGGGTGTGGTGCTGGGATGTGGCTAACAAGGGTGATTGGCATATGTTCAGAATCCACCAATGAGGGGATAACCCCAGGTGTGGAACACCAGTCACATGTTGGTAGTGTTCATGTCAAGGATAATGTTGGTCTTGGAGGTGGTGTGTATGGGTTGATCCAGCCAAATGGAGGTTATGACTCATGGATGTGTCGGTACATGAGTGGCTATCCCAGTTAAGTCTGGGGTAGTGTCAGTCACACATCAGTAGTAGCTATCTGAGCCCTACTGTCCAGTACACCAACAAATGAGGTCTGGTAACCATGGGGTGTGTTGTTGAATCTGTAGCTGGTTACAATGTGTATAGTCATTCCAGACACAGTTAGTTGCATGTGGAGCACCTCTGATGCATTGTGCTAAGTAAGTAGCCAGGATGTGTGTACAACATAGTGGGATATGGGAACACCTCAGCTGTGGGTGTGCCGGTACAGGTGTGTGCCTGAAAGGTATGGTCTGTCTATTAACTGTCATTGCAGGTGTGCTCTGCAGAGCCTAGAGGCAGGTCCCAGTCACTGCAGAGATATTGGAGTGGTACATTATAAGGTGTGCCTTGCCTGCGTGTGTCACACAGGAAGATGCAAGCATTGTGTCACATGACCCCATGTCTTGCTTGCCAGTTCCCGTTCAGCCAGTGACTGTTATTGGAAACTGTGCAAGACAGGCAGTATAGAAGCAGCAACAGCCTCACATTTGATCTGTACTCCCAGGGCTGACAGATGCAGGTCATCTGTGCCAAAGCATTGTGTTTGACCAGGTCGGTCAAAGCGGACAGATACCAGATGCCTGTGGAATGACAGCAGAAGCATACGCAACTGTTGAAGTGACACAGTCAGTCATTGTACAGTGGTATCGGGTCCGGATGAATGCATAATGCTCCCCAGGGCTTGGCCCACACCTTCAGGGCTATAAGACTGGTGAACTATTGCATGTCCCTGCACACATAGTCTGTGAAGTGGCATCTCAGGGCAGTCACACTAACATGGAGAATGACAGTCACATCGTACCTGGTGAGGTGTAGCATGGGTGCATAGGTTATGTTGCAGAACCAGTTACCCGACAGCAAGATGTAAGCGACTATCGCCTTGTGTAGCCTGCTTTGTGGAACTGCAGTGTGACCGCCTACAGAGTCACCTATGACTGGTGTGTTGTATATGTTATAACACCCTATTGGCTGTATGTGATGGGCTCATGAGTCTGTGGGCTATAAGTTGGTGATGTTGTGTTCCGTGATGGGGGCTGCCTCTGGTGCATACACAGAGTATGGAGAGGTATTGCACGAGTTGTCCCCGTATGTGTGGCCTGTGGTGGAGATCATGTGAGACTATGTGATGTGTGGGGTGTGTTGCGAATGTTACACATCCCAACATGACTGTCAGGTGCAGTCAGGGTTGGTGACAGCATTACCCCCAGCAGGGCTGCATATGTGCATCCCCCACAGGCTGTAGTGTTGTATGTTGGGAGGTGAGCATTTAATGTGTACATGAGACAATTGCTCTATTGCCACATGTACGATATATCCATCATATACACAGGCAATAGCACTGGTACGTGACAGTAGGACATGCCTGTATATACAACCATGTCTCACAGGATATGTGAGTTACGTGTGTACAGCAGCTGTTGTACCGTAAGCAAGCTGGCAATTTTAGGACAGCCAGTGTACCTGTGGGAAATGGTGTGGAATGGGTGCTATAGAAATCAGTAGCTCATGACATGCTCACAAGTTCTGAACAAGTGCCTAGCATGAACATACAATACAGATAGGGTGTTGGATAATATCAACCCACAAGTGGTGACGACAGTCATAATGGGTGGCACCGCACTATAACCCTGCTGAGTATGGTGTGCATGTCCATGAACCATTATCACTGTAGATGTTAGCAGTACAGATGTACAAGACACTACGGATGTTTGATTACAAATACCTTTGTATGTCACAGGAGTGTTCCACCAGTGGCCTGTTGACAGACTCACAACTACAAACGGTGCCAGAGTGACATGTGCATATCACACCAGTGCCAGCTACAGTAGAACAGGGTTAATGTGTTGTACTCCACCCTCATTGTAGCCCATACCACACAGACAAATGTTAGGCATCTGTGTATGTAAGGATGTGAATGGCCATGACCTATGAGCAATAGCTGTATCAGTGTTGTGAACAACATACAGAATGGGTTGTGTGGGTGAGGTGTGTGACATATGTGCACAGTCTTATGGATGATATCAGCATTGTCACTGCTAGGTGAACATCCCTGTACCCATTAACTACCACCTAGGCTGTGGTCAACATTATGGACACTGTGTAAGGGATGGTGCTGTGCAGTACATCTCCTTGACCTGGTGATGTCTCCAGGCCCCGTAGGTAGTCATATGAGGTACCCATGTCATGACAGTGTGCCATCCATGAGCACGGAGATCATAGGACAGGCATATACAGCACCGGGGTGACCAATATTGTCTCACATATCACCTGTAAGGGGTAATGGCCATGCATGGATGGGTGATACTAACCTTCACAATCCTCACCTCCACTATGAAGCATGCTGTCTACCTTGCATAAAGACATTTGCTGCACCATGATGATGGACATGCTACATGTCCATAACCTAATCTGAAAGACATACGACATGGACAGCCACCGTACTAATACTAGGTTCGCCACATGCTGGACAGATCCCTGTGCCATACATTTGACATACTCCCGCTATACCATGCAACCCTGTCCATCAAAGCTGCACATGTCATCCCAGTCATACATGGTGTGTTGGCCGTATGGTAGATGCACCTCGCGGTGGCATAATGGCTGTCGGTTACAGCTAGGAAACCTTGCCCATACATGCAATGGTTGATAACCATCCCTGCGAATAACGTCCGACTAGCCATTGTCGCATGTCTATCACATGTGCAACACAGGCGATCCGTGGCAGAATGCTGAACAGCTGTACAGTGCTGTGTAGATGTGTATGGCAAAACACATGCATGTAGAGGTTTCCATGCATATGTGTGCATTGGCACTGCTCAAGTCCATTAAGGCTGTGTCTATGTTGATATGTGACATATACACAGCATCAAGGTCAACAGCAATACTGTGGACACATCCAGGCATGTGCAGATAGGTAAGAACACCAGTGCAGGCAAACAGACATGCCCATATCAAGACAGCATTCACATGGAGTATGAACACTGTAATGAGGTGACACACATATATGGTGATGATATCCAATGCATAACGGGTGTTACCTGTGTGTGACACAAACATGTCAGTCATGTCAGTGTCATGGTGATTTGCAAAGATAACTGTGCAGATGTACTAGATGTCATAGAAATGTATGTGCAGCTGTATCTCTGTACATCTCTGAAACTGTGACCTGTCACCATCATTATGTCTTACAGATAATGCTTCGTACACACCTTCCAGCGTACAGCTGCCAGGAGGATGATGTCCTCATCCCGTACCTCCAAGAGAACTAAGAGGTGTTGCTCAGCCATGTGCCACAGCATGCCCAGCAGTGGGATGACCTGTGGCAGGATCTGCACAGGAGGGTGAATGATGTGGGTGGCCATAACCGCACCTACCAGCAGGTGCGCAGACACTGCACAGACCTGATATGGCATGCAAAACAGCGTGCCACTGCAATCACCAGGGAACAAGGTGGAACAGGTGGTGGGCCACCAACCCAGCCCCCACTCACACACACTGAGGAGTTACTGGCCAGTCTGGGGACACCCTCAGAACAGCATCCACAAACACTATCTGCCATCGTGGAGGTGGGTGTCTCCCAACCAATAAGCCTGGAGTTTCCTGGTAAGTCAGTACTGCACATATGGCTACTATATCCCATTTACGTGCATGTGTCACTGTACATTATGTAATGTAACAACATATGCATGGTATGTGGACACACATGCTGCATACTACAGTATGCTACCCTGTGTATGCACACATGTGCATACTATATGCTATTGTACAGGCGTATGTGTTAACATGCACAGTGCACCCTGTGGCTGTCATACAGTCATGGATAATGTTCATACTGCTGTGTCACCCCTATACAGGTACCTCTGGCGTGCCACACAGACATGAGTCCGTTGCAGGTGAGACTGTCATCAGTATCAGGCATGTAAAAGCATAGATATATTCGCCATGTGGCCAGTTAACACTTGTACACTTGATGTTCATTCCATTCACGATATACAGGTCGCATCACCCATCATTCACACACATACCTCTCAACTGTACAGATTTTCGCAGAATGTCCAGATTTTTACATCATATTTCTGGTCTGTTTTTCATAAAATTGTGGTTTTCTGGCAAATTAGTGGCAAATCATTAATGATTGAGGTTAGAAAATAATGGCAGACATTTGAGTTTCAGACAGCATTCCTTTCAGAAAATTCAGGCTAAAGCAAAATTTGTTATTCTATTAACTTTCTAAGTTTGTAAGAGCAGTATTTAAAAATTGCCCCTATTTTTGGGCCTTTCTCTCACTTTTATTTATGACTTTGTCCAGATTTCTTGCTCTAAGAGGTTGAGAGGTATGTTCACACAGGCCACCCATGTGCAATATATACAAATGAAATGATACACCAACATGAAACCAGGGTATTTGTCATCGCTACATGTGTGGTCAGCTGTGCATACAACAGTGGAGGTGTTCTACAATGGAGGCATATGTACTATACATTGGAACAACATGTGTGGTACGCAAACAGTACCACACAGTGAGCTGTGATATGGGCAGCCCACAAGAGTCACCATTGTGTTATATGCCCCTGCAATGGGTGCACACATTGTGATGTGCCATCTGACATGTCCCAGACACGTAGTGTATTGGCTGCAATAATGTCACACTATCCCATAACCCATACCCCACATACAACCTGTTGTCTGCATAGCCCTGTGGATGATGACATATCTGACATCTATGGGTGTATGTCATATGGGACAACACAGACATGTGTGATAGACAACCATCACACACATTTGTCCAACACGTGCTCACATGGCCATGGGGGATGGCCAGAGATACATAGCCACACAGTAGATGTGATGTGTATACACCCTGTTTCACATTGTCCACACATGGTCCAATTATAGCCTTAGTTGACCAATTATACAGTTGATGTGGTACACTGGGCATCCTAACAGCCTGTGCACAGCCAGTGGAGGTGTCACTGACGTCTGCCATATAAGATGTGTTGAACATCACGCCTGTGTCATAGCATGACAGTAGTCACCTCTACAGCTTCCACAGACATTGACACCACATCAGGCCACAGATACTGTACATTTCCCTTGCTGCTGTAGGACATCACTGTTAGCTGTGCACCTCGTGTGTGTGGTACAGCAATGTCATGTTGGACATGGTGAATTGACAAGTCTGCTATGTGTAGATATGGTTGCCAGGCAGCTAAGGCTGTGTAGTTGTTGTGCAGGGGTGTCATCTCTAGGTCCTCCAGTGACCTGTCACATGACACAGCATGGTTTGGTGTGTACACACCTCAACATTGTGGGTCACAATCCACAGTTATGTCATGGGTATGCATGCAGTTATGGCTATGCAATGTGTACATATTATGCACTGTATAGCAATATAGACGCCTCATGATGCCATGCAATGGCACAGTGTCTGTAATTCACACTGTAGAGCAATGTAGACGGCTCACACTACCCTTCCATGCACAATCACATTTGCTAAACATGCATTCTATCTGTAGGGCATACAGACAACACCGCAATATGATGGCCATTACGACACTGTACATGTCAGGACACCATTGTGTCAGACATGTATGCATGTTAATGCACACGTCAGCAGATTACATGTCAAGGTCACATCAGCCATGTGTACTGTTATCCTGTTCTGGTCCACATGGTGTATCATGGGGATGCATGCATACTACCATGATTGTGTGAACTGCATGGCTACTGATATGACACCTGCTTGCTGTATTGTGCACCCCAGGGGGTATGCTTACTAACATTATTAATGTCTGAGCTGCATGCTGTCAGCTGTATCACAGGCATGCTGCATGCCGTCTGTCAAATCACATGCATGGTGTGTGTCTGTGTGTGTGTGTGTGTGTGTGTGTGTGTGTGTGTGTGTGTGTGTGTGTGTGTGTGTGTGTGTGTGTGTGTGTCTGTGTGTGTGTGTGTGTGTGTGTGTGTGTGTGTGTGTGTGTGTGTGTGTGTGTGTGTGTCTGTGTGTGTGTCTGTGTCTATTGTAATTTAGTGTCTTTCTTTGCATTCACAGGTGATGTAGGTGCGTTACCCTCCTGCGGTCCATCTGATGTTAGTGTCCCCACAGATACTAGCAGTGATGAACATATGCATGAGGTACAGGCAGGGTTGTCAGGGGCTGAATCTGTGCCAATGGTTGCCATCCCAGCTATGTCCCCCTCTTCCCCGCACACAGTTCTGCTGCCAACACATACCACATCACCAGTGGCCATAGAGGAAGGACAGTCAGCTTCTGTTAGCATGGAACAGGAATGTGTGGTGGCTACAGAAGGTGTGTCTCCACACCATGTTGTCAGTGTAATGGCTGCAGATGTGCCACAAAGGCATGTGGCTGGTGCTGCTCGTAGGAGGACCTCTGGCAGACATGCACCTCCTACAGGACAGAGTGCAGCAGCTGGTATCACCAGATGCATGTTCCAGACTGTAATGGCAGCACAGGCATGTGCTGAATGGCAGAACAGAGAAGGGCAGAGGCTGCAGAGGGCTGCTATCCGTACCCTAAATGACAAAATCCAGGTAATGGCAAATGCTCAACAGCAGATTGCTGATGTTCTGGACAGGCGATTGGGTGACATGGTCGGAATCCTTGACCGTGGTATGGCAATCCACGAGCATGAGCTGTCTGTGCTGGAACATCTGGTAGGAGTGAGGCATAGGCCACGTGGACATAGGCCAGCTACACCACCTAGTGCAGGTCGATGTGAGCGTGCCACCTCACATGCCTGCTCCCACAGTACCGGTAGCAGTAGCAGTGCAGCTGGTGCTGTGCTGTCCACACCAGGACACAGCAGGCCATGTGGACGTGGCCCTGGACGTTCCCAGTGGGGACATGGTTCCAGTGGACATGTGTCGTCGGACAGTAGCCAATCTGTACCTCCGCCTGGTAGTGCCTGTGCAACATCTGGCAGGCACAGGTCACATGGCCGTGGCCGGACACAGTGAGCTGTACAACCTGGTCTGTACAATCTGGAGCTGTCAATAATACCCCTGTGTAGGCCTCACAAAAGGCAGAACTGTGTGCACACATACACGAACACAGCAAACACATCTGTAGGGCACCACAACACCCACATGCATACTGAACAGACATGTCCATTCATATCACCGGCCCTTACCCACACACATGATGTCACCCATTGGTGCAGCCTATGCCCCTGGCACACAATATCACCCTCTGCATATGATGAAGCCTGTGCCGCATCCCTGTCATCCACACCATCAGTGCAGGGACATGCTCAAATGGTCTGATGCACAGGGTGAACAGAATAGTGAGATGTGCATATTACATTAGTTGTGCACGACTAGTGAGGGAAGTGTATATTACGTTAGTTGTGTAAGAATGGTGAAAGATGTGTATTTTACATTGGTTGTGTACTGTTGACACGCATCAGACATACCATGAAATACAGGTGTAGCATGCATTGTTACATGTGCACAACCATGTAGTACAGGTGTAGCATGCATTGTTATATGTTCACAGTATGTGTCTCGGTAACAACAGTAACAGCATGTTGGTAATGATGCCCAGGTTCCCTCCTTATGGTCTACTTGCATGTGTCTACAGGTAGCAGTGTTTGCAGTCTCCCATGTGTAACTGTGGAGTATTCACAGGCATGTATGGCAATCTCAGCATGCTATATGTAGCCTCAACCGGACAGCTGGAAAGTCTAACATACCACAGATATCCACACATATACTGATCCAGCAGCCTGTGTGCAGTGTAATAGGCTACAGTGGCTAGAGACGTGACATCCATACCAGGTCACATCACAAGTATGTTGACATGGTGCAGGGGTTGTACACAGCGGTCTGGACAATGATAACATTAGAGGCCACTTGATAGCATGAGGCCTCACTGTGTAGCAGTAATACCCTGTCACAGTACAGAAACATGCCCACACTCACAGGGTCTACAACACTATAACGCACACCCCATAGTGTTGAGGTGAGGACACTTGCCTATGTGGTCATCCCCTCACAGTACTGTGCACCCACACAACGCGACACAGAGAAGGGACATGTACAGGTAGCCAGTATGGCTGAGACCGATAGCATCAACAGGGTGGTTGACTGCATCACCATGAGGGGTTGGGATCTTCTGTGTTCCGTATAGTAGCATACACCCACACTCCATGCACCAGACAGCCATACATACATACACACACACACACACACACACACACACACACACACACACACACACACACACACACACACTGTGGAGACCACAACTGTCATACACATACGGATAGCTGATGTGTGTGATACACACCACACCTGCCTATGTCATGCTTTCCACACTGCAGTATGTACAGATGTCTACAACAGTGTACAGGGGTGTGTCACAATTGGGATGTATTCCCCACCATATGTGGCATATATGGTCACACATGCAAACACACATGGCAGTACTGTGAATGATACACCTGCTATGTGATGATACGTCTGACAGACATGCAGCAGTATTGGCCGCATTATGTGTACCAACGCTATGTCCGGCAATTGTGCTGCTATATGCACACAGGAGGATGTAAGTGTTACAGGTGTCGAGTGATGTACAGTCGGTAACACCTGACCGCTGTGTAGGTATTATGTCTTCACCGTCAGGTGACAGTAACATAACGTACTGCTTGCACATGTAATGGTATGATGGTGTTTGACACACCTGTGAGCCGTACCCGGCGAACATCCATCTACACAGGTGGATCACCACTTTACGTACACACATCCATCCATACCTAATGTACATCCTACCGTACTGTCAGTATGTCACCATATACAGGTGTCAATGATGGGGCTGCATTGCAACTGCATGTTGCAGTTCGGCACAGATGAGTTACTTACATCAGCTACTGCACATGCATGGCAGCTGCATGCACACTACAGTTTGTACATGTGTGTTGGTCCTACATGCCTGTCATGTAGCCATGTTTGTATGCATTGCAATCAGTGGACATGTGTGTTGACATACATAACACATGGACTGTTGTATGATATGATGGGTGTCATGGGTAACTAGTACAGAGGGAATGTGTACTCGGTCAACATTGCTACCTCATGTACTGTTGGCATTCAACAGCCATGGACCTACCTCCCATTTGCGTGCGTATGATTGCTGTAGCCGCTTGTCTGCATGGAGGACAGCAAAAGCTATGCTATGTACATATGTGGTGTGTGTGGTCCATGCACATATCCACTGCAATTACATGTATGACATATCTGAACATGTGTGTTCGTTGGTATACAGCGACAGTCATCTGTCACAGCTGTGTAAGACCCAGGGCTCCTGTTATGTGTAGAGCCGACCTGGTTATGTACAGTGGTATCATTGCAATGCATAACACATGATGGAACCCTGTCGGTACATGTGTAGTCTGCACGGTTGCTGTACACCTATGTACAGTCCACTGGTCATGCGTCACACAGTGTTGTGTTGATGTATTGCTGGTCCAATGACATGGTGGTGTCTGAGGGCTACATTGTAGACTGTGGTGTGTACCTCTGTGATCTGCACCTGAGACATCTGTGATGGCTCCTGAGTGTGTACTGGTCAATACATGTGAGTGGCCTTCATGTACGTGGGGACAGTAATACCATACTGTGCCCTTCCATGTTTAGTATCTGTGTTCATGCAAGACGGCCCTTTGCAACTGCTAAGTGTGTGAGCATGCCAAGTATGTCGTTGTGTAGTTGGACACACAGTACATTCCAAACTGCGCCCTTACATGTTTAGAATCTGTGTGCATGCAAGACGGCCCTTTGCAACTGCTAAGTGTGTGAGCATGCCCAGTACGCCATTGTGTAGATGGACATGCAGTACATTCCAAATGGATGTGTGATACTAAGCGTGTGGGCATGGCCAGTGACACCTTGTGCCTCTGTGTATGGGCATGGCCATTGACATCCTGTATAGCGATGGTGGACATCCAGGCAACAGATGTCCATTTACAATGTCATGATGGATGCCTACATTGAACACACTGGCTGACTGTCTTGCAGGGTGTACTGTCTGTGGCACGTCCCGTATCTATGTAGTGTTGTTGTGGTGCTTCGTAGATATTTAGTTGCCCCGATGACACCACTGCCGTGTGTTTGTCGACATCTACCTTGGGACAGTAATATGCTTTCAGACTGCTCACCCTCTATACATTCCCTATCGGTGTCCTTGCCTTTGCAGAAGATGTCACCCACCTAGAAGTATGCCTCTGGGAGTGCTGTGTTCAGTAATCTTGGTAGCTTGTTCTGTAAATGCATATTGCTGTAGTGTGATAAGGTAGTTAGGTGTATGTTCAACTCCCAGCTCTGCCAAGTGTGCGTGCGTGCATGTGTTACCAGCTGCCTGGGGACATGGTAATGCTTTTAGATGCCTCACACCACATACATTCCCTATCGGCGTCTTTGCCTTTAAGGATGATGTCACCCACCTACAAGTATGCCTCTGGGAGTGCTGTGTTCAGTAATCTCGGTAGTGCGTTCTGTAAATGCGTATTGCTGTAGTGTGATAAGGTAGTTAGGTGTATGTTCGACTCCCAGCACTGCCATGTGTGTGTGTGTGTGTGTGTGTGTGTGTGTGTGTGTGTGTTACCAGCTGCCTGGGGACACGGTAATGCTTTTAGATGCCTCACACCACATACATTCCCTATCGGCGTCTTTGCCTTTAAGGATGATGTCACCCACCTAGAAGTATGCCTCTGGGAGTGCTGTGTTCAGTAATCTTGGTAGCGCGTTCTCTAAATGCATATTGCTGTAGTGTGATAAGGTAGTTAGGTGTATGTTCGACTTCCAGCTTTACCAAGTGTGTGTGTGTGTTACCAGCTGCCTGCAAACACGGTAATGCTTTTAGATGCCTCACACCACATACATTCCCTATCGGCATCTTTGCTTTTAAGGATGATGTCACCCTCCAACAAGTATGCCTCTGGGAGTGCTGTGTTCAGTAATCTTGGTAGCGCGTTCTGTAAATGCGTATTGCTGTAGTGCGATAAGGTAGTTAGGTGTATGTTCAACTCCCAGCTCTGCTAAGTGTGTGTGTGTGTTACCAGCTGCCTGGGGACACGGTGATGTCTTTTAGACGCCTCACAACACATACATTCCCTATCGGCGTCTTTGCTTTTAAGGATGATGTCACCCACCTACAAGTATGCTTCTGAGAGTGCTGTGTTTAGTAATCTCGGTAGCGTGTTCTGTAAATGCGTATTGCTATAGTGTAATAAGGTAGTTAGGTGTATGTTCGACTCCCAACTCTGCCAAGTGTGTGTGCGTGCGTTACCAGCTGCCTGAGGACACGGTAATGCTTTTAGATGCCTCACACCACATACATTCCCTATCGGCGTCTTTGCCTTTAAGTATGATGTCACCCACCTAGAAGTATGCCTCTGGGAGTGCTGTGTTCAGTAATCTCGGTAGCGCATTCTGTAAATGCGTATTGCTGTAGTGTGATAAGGTAATTTGGTGTATGTTTGACTCCCAGCTCTGCCAAGTGTGTGTGCGTTACCAGCTGCCTGGAGACACGGTAATGCTTTTAGACGCCTCACACCACATACATTCCCTATCAGCATCTTTGCCTTTAAGGATGATGTCACCCACCTACAAGTATGCCTCTGGGAGTGCTGTGTTCAGTAATCTTGGTAGCGCGTTCTGTAGAAGCGTATTGCTGTAGTGTGATGAGGTAGTTAGGTGTATGTTCGACTCCCAGCTCTGCCAAGTGTGTGTGTTTGTGTGTTACCAGCTGCCTGGGGACACGGTAATGCTTTTAGACACCTCACACCACATACATTCCCTATCGGCGTCTTTGCCTTTAAGGATGATGTCACCCAGCTAGGGGAAGTATGCCTCTGGGAGTGCTGTGTTCAGTACTCTCAGTAGCACGTTCTGTAAATGCGTAGTGCTGTAGTGTGATAAGGTAGTTAGGTCTGTGTTCTAATCCCAATCCTACCACGTGTATGTGTGTGTGAGAGTTTCCCGCTGCATGATAACAGTACATTGCTTTTACACTATTCACTCTCCGTAGAATCCGTATGGCGTCTTTGCCTTTGATGCTGATGCCAGCAAGCTGGACATATGCCTGTGTGAATGCTATGATCTAGTAATCACTGTAGCGTGTTCTGTACATGCGTAATGCTGTAGTGTGATAAGGTAGTTAGGTCTGTGTTCTGATCACAACCCTGCCAAGTGTATGGATGTGTATTTCTGTTTCTATATATGTAATGTAGATAGATATTGATATGTATGTGGATATTAGCACTATTGAATGTGCTGCATTATCTGTACGTGAACACCTTTGATGTATGTAAATCTGTTATGGGTCTGTGATAGTGCACATACTGTGTGCTGTAGTGATCCTGGCTTATAGTTGTGTAGTGACCAGTTATTCTGTTGCTGGGTATTACAGGTGACATTGACAACAATGATAGTACAGCACCTTTAAATGGTCGTGTGCACATCTCAGCAACAGTCAACAGTGGTTGTTACTTTGGAGGATGAGTATGGCTCATATGACTATGTATTACCTGACACTACTATGCAAATCAGGTTAACATTACTGACTCCCGTTTATCCACAGGTTGTGATACAGATCCCAAGAATGTATGTGTATACATTGACAGGTGCAGGACTGGGATATTGTTGAATGCATGCAGGGGTGTCCATGGCCAGTAATGGTGATCTGTACAGCCTGGCAGGTATGGTCTGTGACTGTCCCACAACCTCCTGTATATGCATGACACATGCTGAAACTGTGTACATGCAGGCACACACATGAAACAAACAGCTAGGGCTAACACATACACAGACATTGCATCAACATTGGGCCATGCAAACACTGTTGTCCCTCACACACACACATACTTACATGTTGCTTGGTTGGCGCAATGACAGGCTCTAGAAAGGAAACACCATACCCTGTGCATATGATGACACCTGTGCCACCACCTGTAATGTGTAACATAGATGCAGGAACAGACTAACATGGTGCTGATGCTCAGGGTGGCTTTATAGCACTGTATTAATGTTAAAATGTAGTTAACACAAAGTGTGATATCCTTCTAGGTGTATGTAAGCAGGCATGATGCATTGCAGCTATGACCATCAATGTAGTGTAGTTTACAGCACTGTTGATTCTGATGATTTATTATCCATCCATGTGCCATTTGACTGACATGTGTAGTATTGGCAGCATGTGTTTCAGAGTGTGCAGTACGCGTGTGATGTGTGTAGTACAGATTTATACATGCTTACAAATGCGTACACTGGCTTACACAACATTACACGGGCTTCAGCATGCTTACACTAGCTTACTCATTCTTCAACGCGCGCACACGGGCTGACGCGCGCACACATGCTTACTCGGGCTTACAGGCACACACAGGCGTGAACACACTGACAGCAGGTTTGCATGAAACTTCAGTGATATCCATGGCGTACACTGTCAGTTTCCTGACTGTACCTAGGATAGATCATAACACACCTCTTCCACTGATGAGTAACTGACAGCAAACATGTGACACATTGCTCCGATAGGATTACAGTGTTTTATACATACACACTCATGATTATACATACACACTCATGATGTCACCTATCTTCTACTCTGATAGTCCCCTTAACCTACTCTTCCACTGTAGTGGCTTGGCCCATATGGCATGACAAATTGTGATTCACTATCCTCAGCCTCAATTGCATCGGATTGCCTACTAATGCTTGGTTACATCTCTGACAGAGTGCTTCCACACATAGCAACCAGTACTCAGTAGCCATCTTGTCTTCAGCTTGCCATTCACCTGCATGGCGAACTAACTGTGAACGATAATTACAACGTTTATGTGTATTTTAAATATTTCTCTTGTTTTAGAAGCGCAGCGCGTTTTCGTGCTGCTGCGCTACGCTTACACACTGGAGATCGGGGGAGGACAAATAGAGTTTTATTAATTTACAATGGAGAAATATGCCACTGGCCTTATATTTGGCCATTGGCATGCTTCTTCAACTGTATTCATCCTTTATTTGCAGCTAACATTGCTCCGTTTAGCTACTTGCAGAATGTAACTCGGTTAACATCCGAGTACATTTCTGCACATAACCCTACTCTTGCACGGACAGCTTACTGTTACATGTATCGCAGATTTACATCATTTGCATAGCTTTCACCTACAAATGGGGTAATTTGCATATCCTAACATTGTCCGTGCAATGTTCGGTTTAGGGGCTGTCTTACACGCCCCTACAGGATATTGCTGAATAGCTCGGCAGACATCTTGCCTTGTTCTACACTTCCTCTACTTGTACACGCCGGCCAAGGCTCCATGACCCCTGGCCTAAGCTTTGCTGTGTGCTAATATGTCTATTTGTGGAGTATGCATGGCTGTAGGTATGGTTTAACCTGCTATGTCTGACATTTCTACAAAGCAGCTCCCACCTTCATCATTTGTAACAGTGACAGCCCTATAGGTACTATATATACAGCTGTGACATATGACATGTCAACACATACCTGTGGTCAATACTGAACTGACTACTTCAGCGCTTTTCATACCTCCAGAGTTTTCTTGTAGTAGTATAGTCGATAATAATGTTTCCTATCACATGTATCTGTTTCTGATACAGGATATATCATTGTATTACACAAATACGCACAAGAAGAAATCACAGGCCAGATGCCATTACATTCCTTTTGCAGGACACACCCGCCAAGAGTGTTGTGTTCCTCACAAAAGCCAACAGGTGCTAATCAAAACATATTATGCTATCATCTACCTTATGTGTTCGCCAGTATTTGTGATGTCCGTCAGTGGCAGAACTCGCATGCGATTGTGGGAGACTGGTCACTGTATCGAGGAAACTGCATATCACCCTGAGGGACACTATTAACCTTCCACATTGACTATCACAGGGCATAAGTATTCATTCACATTTATCGAGGTACATGCTTTTGACTTGTACATGTTTTATCATTTGTCATCCCGTCTTTCTTCACACCTGTCCACCTGATATCACTAGTTCTGTACATTTATTTAGAACAGGGTTACCTTCATACCTCTCAACTGTACACATGTTGGTTAAATGTCCCGAACTTAGACTTATAATGTTGTTCCTTCTTTGTTATTATTGTGCCTTTCTGGTAAATTTAGTGGCAGGTCATTAAGGACTATGAGGTTAGATAATAATGACAGACATTAGTAGTTTAAAACTAATAACCCTCAAAACATTCATACTAATGAATTATCCATTATTCTATCAACGCTCTAACTTTGTCAGAGGAATATTTAACATAGCCCCTATTTGTACTTTGTCCAGCTGTCTTATTCTGAAAGGTTGAGAGGTATGGTTACCATCTTATTCGTACGCATGTACATCCATGATAATCGCTTACATGACATTGATATAAGTCCCTACGTCTTCCCACAATGGTTTACACAATATCCAGTAGATGGGTTCTTCATGTTTGGAAGGTATAGGCATGCGCTATACCCACATAGGAATATTAATCACTCCCATGGGGCGGACCTAATAAATCTGTGCCAACCAACACCTGTGAACCTAGGCCCATTCTTGCATACCCATGATTCCCATACTTGACACCCCTCCACAGTAGTCATAAGACATATTTAATGTGAGCGATAATAAAGTATGAAGATACTTCTAAGCACTATCCACTCTCCGCGTATCGGGACATATGTCATACATTCTGTCAACCCATGTGTTATTACCCTTGCACAAGCTACTGTTGCATGTACAGCTATATTGTAGCTGCCAATGTGACTTCCTTAGCGTCGATAATTACTGGCCGTTGCTGCTAGACAACACTTTTTGGAGTCCTGCAAAGGACACCTATATCCATGTTTAAATAGTAGAACTTGCAGATTTGCCACACTGGTACTTTCCGGGCAATGGTTTGGAAAGCAGCAGTGTATTCACCTTTCTTGCATGTCTGTATGTCTATCCATAATAGCTATGATGTGTAGCCTTTTTCTGTACATGTGTTATATCTACAAGGACAAATGTTTATATGTTTGTTATGTATATATCGATTAATGTAATTGTGTGTGTATATAGATATATATATATATATATATATATAGATATATATATATATATGTCTGTACATTCTTTATTTCATATATTTATTTAGTTTAAGTCTGTGGATATATATCTATACACAAATATATATATCCATATATAGATATATAAATAAATGTGTAGAAAACAGCATTCATTTGCTATGCTGTGAGCGGATTACACACGCGCAGGCGCGCTTGCATATCCTTATTGTAGGTTACATATGTTTACTAAGTCTTTGTGCTTACTTGGACTTTCTTAATTATGATGGTACCAGTACAATATCTGTAATCCGGTTAACGGACATATGCGAAACACATGTTCACCTTTACATATTTAAATGTCTTTACAGCACACACGCATTCATTAACTCATATGTGCTGAAGTCGTAGTTGACCCGGGACTGCATTCACGTTGGCCGGATGCTGTCACCACTATACTATTGGTGTTCTGACTCATTTATATGCATACCCATAGTACATAGCTACATTAACATGCGCCTCAATGCTTCACTTACAACACTGGCATCCATTCTCCTGCTGGGAAAAACGCGGTACTACATATTAAACATTCCCTATTCCCTACTGCTCTGGACCCAAGCTGCATATTTAATCACTCCAAGGATATGCAGAACACCAAGGCTTATAGTCCTGGCACATACAAGTCTTTGATTGTCAGGGTGTTCCTGTGGTGATCTGGGTTTAGGCTTGTCCGCCTGGTGAACGAAACTGCCCTGACCGAGTTCAAATGTCAGATGAAGCACATGGACAGCATTTGTCCATTTTATAGAGGTTTACCTGTGTTTACAGACACAGGTCTTTTGGCACCTGTCAGCAGCTTTTTATGTTGGCAATACATAATATGGGTGGGGGTGGTTACAATACATAATCCATGGTGAGGGGTGTTCCCATTCACATTTGACTATTTCCTGTATGCATTCATATGAGGATTATTTTGGATATGAATTAACTACAGGTATGCAGTGGTACAGTAAACAAATGTGAAGGTTTGTTACTGTAAATATGTATGGACCTCTGTAACACACTGTTGTTTTCTGGCAAATTAGTAGCTAGTCATTAAAGACTGAAGTCAGAACATAATGACAGACACTTGAGTTTCAGACTTCATACACTTCAGGAAATTAATGCCAATGTACAGACTGTTATTCTATCAACTTTCTCAGTTTCTTTACAAATTGGGATAATTCCACCCACCCCTATTCTACTACCTACATTTAATAGCACCTATTAGCTTTCATCTGGCATTCTCCCATCCCCCCTTCCAGTACCTTTACCTCACCACTCTATCTTCTGGTGTTGCATCACCAGGTAAAACAGTTCCTTCACTCACTAGCTGAATCACATATAATGATATACTCCTCTTTACTACCCCTCTTGTTCACACCCCTCTTGTTCACACCATACCTCCTTACCTTGTATGAAAACCAGTTTCTTATGGGATTTCAGGTCCCAAAAGGCCATACTATCACCCCAGCTGTAAATCCTTCCACCTTCAACCATACTTACAGTACCAGATCCTATCCAACATCTTGTTCAGTCTATCAACATCTCAACCCCAGGCACATTAGCTCTAGATCCAAACACTACCACAAACTAATAAACAAATTCCTGAAGTTCATCACCAAGTATAGACTCAACCTAATACTTGGTGGTGATATTCACCAACCCTGGCCCACTCACTTCAGATACACATACCCCCTCTACTTGTAATCTAAGCTACAAACCTACAATTTATAGGCCAACTAACTCTCTCATAGTCTGTCATCTCAATATTAGAAGCATTAATAACAAGGTACATGAATTGCATGCACTTCTGGATGTCCACTCCCTGAGATTCTCTGTTTATCTGAAACCTGGCTAAAACCTAACACTAAAGACAATGAAGTGTTACCACCTGGGTACAACATACACAGGCTGGATCGTGCTTCGAGGAAGGGGGGTGGGGTAGCTGTACTCTATAAATCTGAGTTGAATGTCACCATAGATGTAATACAACCTCCTCAGATTAATAACTCTGAGATTCTTGCCACCAAATTGCAACTTAATAAAATAAATGCATTAATATCATCTGTATGTACATTCCCCCAGGTAACAATATATCTACATTTGAAGATATCCTGCACTGGTTATCATGTCACTACCCCAAGAAACCCTACTACTTGGAGACTTTAACATAGACTGGGGCACATGTTCCTTAGAATCCCCAACCACCCATATTAACCTGCATGCATTTACACAAATCATATCCACCCCTACCAGGATAGGTAAACCCAACCAATCAGAAAGTATACTTGACTGGGTACTCATAAAGAGTCACCCCCAACTGTACACCTCTGGTACCCTCCTTAATGGCCTAAGCGATCACCTTCTCACATATGTAATTAAGCACAAAACCATTAATTCCCAACAACCCTTACTCAGAAAGGTTAGAAACAATAAAAACTTTGACCCTGCCAAATTCCAACAAGAACTAAACTCATGTAATTGGTCTATTCTAAAACACCTCCTTAGAGGAAGCAGTAGCATACTTTAACAACAAATTCTTTGAGATCCTTGATTTGCATGCACCTGTTCGTTCAAAGAGAACCAAGGCAAAAACTGCACCATGGCTTTCTATAGAGTCTAAACTCAAAATTACCCTTAGAAACAAAGCATGGGCTTTATGGCATTCTTCTAAAGACCCTCAAGATCACATTAAATACAGGCAATCCAGGAACGAAACCAAAAATCAATTTTACAAGACAAAAAACAATACTACTGTAATTTACAGACAGTAAATCAAAATAACCCTCAGAAGTTTTGGGCAGGTTTAAATAATCTACTACATCCTAGACAAACTTCAACCCCAATCCCTGCTGCTACTATTGATAAAACCCCTGAAGATGTTTCTGATAGTTTTAACCAATTCTTTACTGAGACAATTCAAGCCCTAGCTAGCCAACTACCTCCTAGATCCCTGGTCCTGAAAGTAGCACCCCTAGAAACCTACTTGCGTTCAGCTTCCAACCAGTCACCACTTCACTTATCCGTACCTTGATCAAAAAATTAAAACCCACTACACTTTCTGCTGATCAACTCTCTGCAGAGTACCTACAAAAATCAGCTGATGCTATTGCTTACCCGTCTCAATACTAATCAATCGAACCATAGTAGAAGCTAAAATTCCCACCATCTGGAAAATATCCTATGTAATCCCACTTCACAAAGGAGGCAGCTCTACTGAATTCTCCAATTATAGGCCAATAGCTATACTCTCTCCACTTGCAAAGATTATGGAAAAATGTATTCATGGACAATTCATGCACCACCTAATCCAAAATCGCCTTATGGCAGACACTCAGCATGGCTTCCGTCCTCATCACAGCACTACTTCAGCCCTCCTAGCCTTTACTAACACCATAAACCATAATCGCAACAATAATTATATATCCTCAGCCCTCTGTTTGGATCTTTCCAAGGCATTCGATATGGTTGATCACCAACTTTTAATCCACACCCTGCAAACATTCTGTCTAGATACTGGAGCCCTCCAATGGTTTCAATCCTACCTGAATGGTCGACAGCAGGCTGTCCTCTGGCAGAACAAACTCTCTAACCTTCTACCTAACACCCTGTACCACAAGGCTCTATACTAGGGCCCTTGCTGTTCTCCATCTTCATTAATGACCTTTATACTGTCATCCCAAAAGTCAGCTGTATCCAATATGCTGATGACTCTACTCTGATTTGCTCAGCCACATCTCCAGTAGAGTTATGGTCAGCTACCCAGACCACCTTTAATACAATAGAAAACTGGCTTTCTGAACATTGTCTGATCCTAAATCCCCAAAAACTAAAATGCTGTTATTTTCACCAACACGTAGGTCTACCGCTTTCACCTTTACCATAAAATCAAATGATGGCACAATAATCTCCCCTGACCCATCTACAAAACTATTAGGTGTCATCATAGACAATAATCTCAAATTTGACCTACATGTTAACCAAACTATCAAAACCATCAATAAAAACTAGGGTCACTTTACAGAATAAAAGCCTTCCTAACCCCTCCAGCTAAAATTGCCATAGCTCGCTCTCACCTTCTTTCAACCCTTCTGTATGCATCCCTCTACTCTCAATTTGAACAAGACTGTCCTTAACAAACTCTCAATTTGCTACAACCACATTGCCAGGTTTGCCACTGGGCTGCCTTTTAGGACACATCATTGCATCAATCTAAATCAGCTTGGTTGGCTTGAACTACCTAGCCTAATCCAGTATAACCAACTGATTATGGCCTATAAAATCCATTATAATCCGGACAATACTCCTGCACTTAAAAATATTATCACCCCCTATAACAATCCTAGACCGCTTCGATCCTCTAACAAACTACTAATTCAGACTAGCAAAATTAATAACACAGCCAGTGATTCTCTCTTTGCAAACTCTGTAAGTAGATCCTAGAACTCACTTCCAGCTGATATTACCTTACTTTCCACCTTAGGTCAATTTAAAACTAGACTCAAACAACATTTGTCACTTAACTGGCTATGTCAATGTATCAAGCCTGGCTAACTCGAATGTGTAAAAATCTGTTAACCAGTTTACTGTGTAATTTAATTTAATCCTGACTTGTGCTCAGGACTAACTTTAACCTGTGGAACTTGTTTAACTTGCTTACTTATGTAATCTCTGTAAATAATCTGTTTGTAATATGTAATGCTGGTATTATGTAATGCTGTATCTGCTTACCCTTGGAGCTTTTCTCCCCGGGCCTCCACTGAAAATGGACATGCATCCAGTCGGACTATCCCGGTCAACAAATGTAAAATAAAATAAATAAAATAAAATTGTCCATACTTTTGGGCCTTTGTCCCACTTTTATTCACGGCTTTGTCCAGATATCTTGCTCTCAGAGGCTGACAGGTATACTTTTATTCACGGCTTTGTCCAGATATCTTGCTGTCAGAGGTTGACAGGTATGGTCGGTCACACCTACACACACATTAAGTGTCCCTCACACAGTAGATCAGGGTTATCTTGTTTATGTCAGTGCCTTCATCACCCTTATACCATTTGCCACTATGCGAATGTGTGCAATATATTTCCGCTTATTCGTGTCGGGACACGTGCGTCACAGGCAAGTGTTTGATCCTGGGTAGTAGGTTATACATGACCACTTAGGGCTGGACAGTGTCGTACACCTCTAATGCACATTCCAACTTCTATCCAGATATCTACAGGGCTGGACTTTGTGTCTTCCATTCTAATGTTTACACAAGTTACATATCCCATGAGGGATATCCAAGAATTGTACCGATCCACAACAAGAGGTATACCAAACATCGTTTTGGAGTTACGAAAATGTGCTGAGGTCGTGTGCAATCCTGCAACCGCCTAGGGTGACACTACCTACTACATATGCCTAGTGGTCACTATGTGTAGCTGTGGCTGCACCACACCAGTGGGCCTAGTACAGCTGGAGTTGGTGGACGTTCAGGGACGGGAGCGGGTTGTGTGATGTGGAGGGGATGCTACGTAGTCCATTATGAATCCAGGTGTGTTGCATTTGTTATGGCCAGTTCCATCCAGGTGTGTTGCATGTGTTATGGCCAGTTCCATCAGGACCAATCTGTGGGTATGTGCCGGTGACATATCTATACATTTGTATCGCACATTTCAATATTCATCTGTTTGTGGGATTGTGTTCTACAGTATGGCCTGTCTGGTTGTATTGCAGCTGTTTATACATGTGTTTGTGTTTCTTTCAGCTTCACCCGCTGCTCCCTCATACACCTCTGGTTCACCTATTCTGCATATGACACAGTATCACCTTGGAGGATTGTACCATTACCCATCCACCCCACACACACAGATTCCTCACACCCCATACATCTGTGCTTTGGTTGTTGGCCCATGACACAGCCAGAGTGACACATTGAATACCCTACATGTGTCTGGTACCTGTATGGTTGTGTGGACTACCCTACCATGTTTGCTTTCCACATGCTATACCTCACGCACATAGGTACATGCCCATACTTCTCTTTCATTACATGTTTGGTATACCCGGGTACTACCCGTTCGACTGTGACACATCCTGACAAGTTCAGCTTGTACCGCTGACTTCCGGATTTTGGCGGCCTGTTGTACTCATTGGTAGGATGCCACCTTTTCTTATGTCCAGGATGGGATATATTCCGTACACATATCCGACTGTAGTGGACAACACCTCCCCACAGTCGACGGTAGGGTTGCCACCTTTTCAATTGGCCAAAGTGGGACATTTTTGGTACACACATCACATTTTACAGGCTGACACATACCCACGGCAGTACACAGGATAGAACTTAGACATCTTGCCTATATAAAAGCTTATTCTTGTAGCAGCTCAGTTGCTTATTCTGTTTCTTATAACATTTATGTAATTTAGATACAGAGAACCTGTTTAATGCAACTATTACATAACATATAGGGAATAATTTTGTCCTATAATCTCAGGACATTGTTACAGGTTTTTGTCGGGACACAACTGCCCAAAGAGGGACTGTCGCACACAAAGTGGGAAAGGTGATAATCCTAGTCGACGGTACGGATAATACTGTTCCTTTCAGCCTACATGTGTCCTTATTGTTGTGGCTGTTTGCATGCTCCTTCTGTTTCGTTTACATGCTTATTCTATTTCCTATCACATTTGATATGTGAAATATGGACATACCTTTTGTATGTAACTATTATATGCCTTGTGGGATATAATTCAGATGTATGGTCGCTAGATATCTACATTTCTCGTGTATTCTGGTATGGACACATCTGCCCAGCTGTGTACCCTCCCTCACATTATGGGTCAGCTGGTGACCCTCATCATTGGGCTGGACGTACCTACTGGCGGATCTCTAACATATGATGCATTTCACTTCCATGGTATGGCTATCTAAACTGCGTTGGACTATGGCCACATGGTCTTCCATGTCATTTGTTCACGGGATAGGGGCCCGTTATTCCCTACCGTGCATTTCTGTTTGCTTCGTCACTTTGTGTTCGCAGGTACTTTCTTGCATACTTTGCATATGTTTCAGTCTCCAGGGACACTGACATGGTTACTATCTTGCAACCTGTTATATGCAAGCATTTTAGGTTGCACATCGACATCTGCTGTTTCTACGCCTTCGTGCGGCACTTCGACACACCCTATGCACTTGCGCTCCTTTCCTGTGCATGTGGCTGTGTCGGCAGCGCGCCTTCATTACTATGTATTTGGTGCTACTGCGCCATTCTCACACTGCACGGTCGGTGCAAGCCTAACGCCGGCCTTGTGCCAAGCTTCATGAATCCCGGGGGCAGTCTATCTTGACTATCTTGACTATGTACAGATTTGAAATGCATACATATGAAAACAATTGTCTGCCTCTTTTATGTTAACCACTGCAGGTCTACTGATGTCACTTGTAAAGGAAAGAGTGCTTAAACTGGTTATAAAGATGAAACAAAGTGATCAAGTAAATCTAAGCACTCTATAACTTGACAGCAGAAAGAATGGGTAAACTGTATACTACAGTCAAGTGTCTGTTACCTGTAAAACATCTATGTAAATTAATAACTTTTAGGTGCATATTATGGCACCTACAGTTGCAATGGCAGTTAACATTACCATTACAAACCTATATACTCTCACAGAGATATACCTGCACTTGTGAAGAATAGTTTACCCAAATATTCTATGTTTCTGGAGCACACATAGATAAATATCACTTACAAAATTGGTCACACTTCTAGAGGCACTGCTGTTTGGTTAGGTTGTACAGTGGTGCAGTAAGTGGGATTGTTGCCTCACAGCAATCAAATCTCCAGTGTGGTTTATGGCTGGGGTGCCTCCTGTGTGGAGTCTGCACACCCTCCCTATGTTTGTGTAGGTTTTCTCTGGGAAAAGTGGTTTTGTCCTACATCTTGAAGACGTAAAGTAAGATTGATAAGTTACTTCTAACCTTAGCATATTAAAGTCTTCCATAAATATTTTCATTTGTTGTTTTTCTTGATTTCCCCACTTTCCTGCTATATACACATTTTCATAAATTTTCGAAATATTTCTAGTACCTCTACAAGATATCTTATTATGTTCCTTGTTATAGGCTCCCTAAGTTTGGCAACAACATTTTCTACTTTCTCTTGCCTAAGTCATTGTGCCAAAACTTTTTGTGGAGTTTTTATCAGAAAGTAGTTGCTTAACAGCAATCTTTCTAAGCTCATTTATATTATACAGGTAATCCCTTATTTTCTCATAAGCACTCTGCAATTACTCCTCTTATTGTTTTGTGAGATTACCGCCATTCTGTAATACTTTAACCGTTGCCAGCACCTCTAGATAATTCTTATTATTTCTTAACCATATCTCTTTTTGTTTTATTTCTACCCTATTTTTAAACTTCTCTTTCATTTTATCCCACTCATTGGCTATAACTTCTGCAGTACTTTCTATCTTCCCTAATGACTCCCAGATAATTTCCACTACCTTTTCCTTAAACTTCTCTCTTTTTAACAGGTAGGTGGGAAGTGCCAGCATCTCATCTTTACTTTATCACCCTGAATTTTTTCTTAGTAATTATTGGTGCATGAGCTATGATGGCTATTGGATGTGTGTCAAAGTCCTCAATTAAATGCACATATTCCTGTAAAATATAATTTCTGTCCAGTCTAGCCCAGTTATTGTACCTTGAAGAATAATATATACATTTTGTTTGAATTCCTACTACTGAATTCACATCATTCATGCCAAATATATTCATAATTTATTTCAGAAATATACCTTTGTTTATTATATTTCCTTCTAGACTCCCAGATACAACCTCACTGTTGCAAATCAAATTCCAGTCCCACCTATAAGTAATATTCCCTGCACAAGGCTGATTATTTTTTCCAATTTTTTTTTAAACTTCATAATAAAAAGTTTTAGGTAGAATATAGATACATGCCAGCATAATCCTCATCCCTGGGCAGGAGCCCCTTACTATCACAAATATGCCATTATTATCTTTTTCCCTCTTCTAGCACTACTGGAGCACTTCTAGCAATTAATGTAAGTACTCCTGTTTTTTTGTCCCTGATATTCTGCAGAATATCCATGCTGAAATCCTTTCTTTATCAAATTCACATGCTCAGTTCTTTCCAAATGTGTCTCCTGTAGCATTGTTATTTGCACTCTGCATTTCTTAATATAATTAAGTATTGTTTCCTTTTTACCTATACCTGTGAGACCATTTACATTCCAAGATAAAATGGAAAGTGTTGCCATTATGGTAAGACATCATTATTCCCACCTGTTATATATAGCAGCTTTTTAAAATGTCTACTTCCAGCTTTCATCATACATGCAACCATTACTGTTTGGCAGGTTAATCCTTTATACAGTTTTTTCTTATCAGCAACATTGGAACAAGTATCACATTTTGCCAGACTCTTTGTTTTAATAAAGCCCTCAAAACATAATCTGTTAACTTAATACAAACACACATAACTATGTACATCCTCAAATAATGAGGTTTACCCCTCCTAATAGGAGCATTTGTGCCAAATAGATAGCTGCAAACACATCTCCTAATTGTTCTGAAATTGAGGTTATCAATGGTAAGATGGATGCTATTGCCTGTGTTCTTATTTACACTAATTGGTATCTGTTCTTTTTTAGCTTTCTTCCCTCACAGCTGTGAAAACAGCTTGCATGCTTTCAGAAATCATTCACTTTTAGCCTTGAAAAAAACAGTGTTCTGCATTTTATTTCCCTATTATCAGCTTGTCTCAGGGGAAACCTAAGAAAAAAAAAAGAAAAACATAGTTCTCTGCTGCTCTGTTGAAACATTTATTGCTAAATGAAAACTTCTCATTATACTTTGTGTTCTTATATTTACTTGTTTCCACGTCAAAATTATTAGATTAAACCAAGGTCCTAATTCAGACATTCACTTATGCAAAAGTAAGCAAACATATATCAACTCTGCATATATTATGATCTGTGTACTTTTACACCATATCTCAACAACCCAATATTGCAGCCTATAAACTTAAACATGCTTTTTTCTGTCTTGACTGGATAAAGCAGCTTGAATTTCACACCTGCCTATTGGCATTTCCTAATTACTGCAATAATTTCTTTTCTTTTCTGCCTGGTGTACAACGAATAACCATTTTTCACATTCTACTGTCTCCATCTTTGAATACTTTGCCATTTTGCCATATTTTTGTCAGGATCAACTCTTTCTGCTGGTAGGTTTGCATCTTTATTAATAAAGGTCTTGGCTGCTTTCTCATCACCAGATTTGGAGCCTACACATGGTGTGCTCTTTCAATTAACAGTTTTTGCTGTAGAATACCAGCCCAGTTACTTGTTTGTGCTTTCATAAAATTAATACAGTCTGTTCCTTCTAGTTTCTCTGATACTGCATAAAATCTCGGATTTTTCCTAGTCACTCTGTTCTCTAACTCTTCCATTTTTTAAACATCTCTACTTGAGCAATCTTATACTCAGTCTTTTCTTCATTTTGACCTCTGATATTTGCAGTTTTATCAGCTCATCTGAATATCTGTTTAAAGCTGCTTCCATTTTTCTCAGCCTTTTATCTGAACTGATATACTCCTTCAGTGTTTCATTTATTTAATCAGCTCTGAACACATTTGACTTATTTTTCCTCTAGATTACTGGAAGTTATATCTTGCACCAAAGCTGGAGCTTGAACTGCTTTTTTGCTGAACAACTGCAGGCTTTTGCCCAGTCACTGTTTTTGATTCACCTTTTCTAGTTGATTTTCTTTCATGCCCTCTTAGCTTCTTCTTTGCTGGTATCTAGGCAGTGTACTTACTAGTAAGTAACTGAATTTTACTCATGCTGAAAATATAATTGGCTGTTATTTCTTGGTTTCTGTTTCATACTGGAAGAGCTGAACTTAAGCTGTTGATCAGTGTGCAGCCATCTTGGAAATTGAGGATTTGTGTCTTTTAACCATTTTTTCTCTGTCTCTCTGCACTTCTTATGCAATTCTAATATGATTCTGGGAGAGACTGGTGTAAATACTGAAAAAGGTGCTGATGTATTTTTTTTCCCTGTAGCCCTGAGGTCAATGTAACATGCATGTAACTTGGGTCCTTGTTTTTGAGAAGTGTTGATAGGAAGTACCTGAAGAAACAGCAGAGAAGTTTTTTTTTATCATTTCTCTGGAACCTTTCATAATACAATCCATAGACCAAGGTATAGATAAAGGTGCTGATATATGTTTTCTTACATAACAACACAGTGAAGAGTCTTAAGGTGCTTTACCGGGAGTCTTTTACTCCATGTTTTTGGGGCTTATCAAAAATATGCATCCTCCTCTAAGGAGTAGTAGAAAACGTTATTTTCTTTTCATTCCTTTCCTTTTCTTTTTTCTTTGTTCCCTCTCCCTGCAGCTGATCATCAGCTACACCAGCTGCTGTCCTTGTTTACTGCATCTACCAGTCCTGTCTAGCCTTCCTCAGGCTATTGAGAAGATCAGGAATACTGGTGCAATGCAACATCATACTGCTGTTGGGAAATGTAACCTAACACCCACTCCCACCTTAGGCAATATTCCTTACCCTCAGGATAGGCGAGCCTGCTTCAGACACCCATTCACTCCCATTGTCCTTCCTGGCTGTTCTCTCCAACTCCTATGCCAGTTATCAAACAAGACTTAATTTTCATGATCTTCTCGGTTGCCTCTTTGTTGTCTCCTTAGACATCTTAGGTCTGTTCATTCAGTCAGTCTGTGGTGAACTGAAGTAACTCCTACCACTTTCTTCATAACTGATGTTTGTACTAAACCTCAAATTTTATTCGGTAAAATGTGTAAATACAAAATGTCAATATAAGATGTTATGACTGAGTCTGTAAAAAATACAGCCAATTAAACAGTGACAGCTACTTGTCCATCACAAGAACTTTGGGAAAGTAAAAAACAATGATAAAAAATATTTTCTTTTGATGTGCAGAAGACAATTTATTCAAACTCTTTGAAATATATGAAGAAAAATAAGAAACATTAGTCTAGCATGAGGGACTATACAGCTGAAAAAAATCCACACAGTAGAACTTACAGTACTAAGACAGTGAGAATAAATGAAATGAAATAATTTTTGTGTCATCAGCAAACATGGCAATTAGTACACTTTAATGAATTGGGTGTAATTGCTTTTAGTACTTTTTCTAGCATACTCATACACAAAGTGTGGCCAAATGCTACTACCTACATTGAAATTAAAATCTAAATGACTGAAACTTTTGTGTGATGATGGAAAAAATTGTCAGGAAATGGGTCTACCAATTAAATTAAAAATTGTAATCAACACTCTATTCTTTGTTATGCTGACATTTGGCTAAGGGTCTTTCCTACAGGTCTTTAGGTGTTTGATCAGTTCTTTAGTGTTATCAATAGTAATTATTGTTAACTTGTATTCTTTTCTCATAGATTGTAACAAATGTCTGAGATTTGATTTTGTTTCATGATATTTTCATTTATTTGCCATATTGGGATGCTTGTTGTACTTTAAACAACTGGCTTTCTTTTTCCTGCCGAATCTACCGAATTTGATTGTCCACCACTCTGTATGCTTCCTTAAGCATTTTGTGTTACTAAACCTTGAAACATAGCAGTCAGTGAAAAACTGCATGTAATTATAAAAATGTTCCAACATTCTTGGGTGTTTTGCCATTTGCATTTTTTTTTTTTACTTTTTAACGATAGCTTAATAATCATCCTGATAAAATGTTAGGGTTGAGAGATTTTTCTTTAACATAAGTAACCTGCTGGCTTTATTACTTGCCAGTGTACACAAAGTTGGTCAAAATCACTAAGTTCTAATTCAGTTCTGCAACATTTAATGTGAAGACTGCCTTTAATCCAGCCAACATTGAGATCTTTATCCTTCCTTGTTGTTTCATTGATGGATTATAGCCCAGCTCTATTCTGCTAAAAAACTGAAGAGATAATATAACTGCCAAAAGACAAACTTCCTGAAACTACTGAAGATGCATTCAAATCCCCTACAGTCAAGTCATAACCTTAAAAAAGCAGTTCTCCAAGGTATAACAAAAAAAACTTTCAGTTCATTTGGGGATAATGACTGAAATCTATAAAATGGGGCCACTGTTCATTTATAACCTCTCTCAGCAAAATTAATTCAAATAGTCTCTTGAGTTGTCACTGTAAAACATGATAAAAGAATTATAAATAGAGTTAATGCAGATGGAACCTCCACTGCCTCTTTTGCTTTGTTCTGTGCTAGTGATGCTCCATATAGCCTGGAAGTATAAGGGACAATACATTTCTCTAAACCAAATTTCTTTGATAATTATTATAGCACAATTATATTCTATAACTCTAGCTTCCAAATCTTTGATTTTTTTTTATTCAGAGTACTGACGTTACTTAATAAATACATCATATTAACACATGGATTTGATTTTTTTACTGCTCCACCATCTTTACATCTAAATAAGGGATGACTAAGCTGTTTAATATCAAACTTAATTTTCTGTCACCAAGATGGCTAAATGCTACTAATCAGGACTTAAAAGTTTTGTTTTAAATAGCATTTCATCCAGGCAGTCAGAAGTGAATTATATCCCATTCTATGGTCTTAAAAGTTGCGATATACTTCACAAGGCCAGACACACAAAAGAAGTGCAGAAGCCTGATGTTTGAGCTGCCCAACACTCTTATATAGAGGCCACTGTTTATGGTCTAGGAACTGCTTTATCATCTTCTTCCCATATTTTGGATCATAACTCCACCTACTACACACATGTACCCACATTTTCTGTACCTATTATCACTGGCCCTTATAAAGAATGTAACAGCTGTTGAAAAATGTAACAAGTCAGAAAACAACAGTAAGTGGGAAAATATAAATGTAATGAATGGTTGTCTCTGGAGTGGCACAGTTCCAGCTCTGTGAGAAATAAAATTCTTGGATCATACCATTATATAAAACAGAAGACCATGGTAACCGTGAAGACAGACCACTATTGTTACTAAGTCCACTGGCCAAATTACTAAATAAGGTCACAAAGTAGTCTACTGTAACTCAGCAACTGTGACATTCACAAAGTAATATTTAAAAGCCATAGAAAATGAACTGCTGTCATAAAACTCATCAACTACATCATGACTATGAATGACAAAGATGGTTATATGGATGTATTATGTCTTGACCTTTAATAAAAAAACTGACATTGTAGCTCGCATTCTGTTAATTAGCAAATTAAAATTCATTTGACCTGATGATCTTACCTCTTGATGGTCCACTAAGGATTACTGAGGTAGGGAACAGGAATGCAATGTATTTGTGTATGTATGCTTTTGATCGTCTCTGTCTGACAAACTTCTTACGTAAGCATGATTTATGTACCGATGTATGGTCCTTTAGTAATCATTTTTTCTTGAATGTATTACATATATCTTCAGAAGCTTCCACACCTAGTCTGCCTTGAAAAAGGTTATCAGACCAGTTTGACCCATTGTATCAGAAAACAAATAAATAAAATTATAATTATAATTATAATAAAACCCAAAACATATATTCTCAAATTTACTTTATTTTCAAACTTTTCAGACTTAAACATTTTTATACAGTTTTGCTGTGATATGCTGCTAGTAACATATTAGATACATATCTGCAATTTTAACATATTTAAATTGATTTTAGGAATGTTTTTTTCTGCACTAAGCTCTGAAATCAAACAATCTAGAAGTTCTTTTTAAGAACACATCTGGGCTATCTCTAAAGTTTACACATTCAAATGCCTGCATTTCCTCTAACTCACTGTGCGTAATACTATTTTAAAATATGGAGAACCTTCCCCTTACATTTCAGCAGCACTCAGAGGCATACTGCTACTCAACTGATTATAGGTGACAGTGCAGTTAATACATTCATCAGATAACAAAGACAATCAAGTTATACAAAGAAATCATTATAGCCACAGTCACTGTACTAAAAAGTATTGTACTCGGTTAATCCAAGTAATTAATTAATGAATTTAAATGTTTTTTTTTTCAAGGAAAACATAAGGATGGCTTGTGCTTTTGCACTCGTTTTGTCTGGATGAGACAACTCTTGCATTTGGCATTCCATTTACAGCACAAAACACATGGCCCATACTCCTGAATCATGTATCAATATAGCAAAGCATATCTTTTCAAGTAGAAATTTCCAAGACTAATAGAATAATTAATCTAAGTAAGTAATAAAAAAACTGTTCTAATACTAGTAATGAACAACAAGTAACTGTGGAGTAAAACCCCTGACTTCTTTCCTTCCTTAATTCTTTGTTACTATTGCAAGGTTGGTGCACTTTAAAGAAAAGCCATAAGTAGTATGTAGGACTACATTGTTAGACTATGCTAAAATTATAATTTAATTTGAACTGCAGTTTTAGATTACTTTAGGAGAACTGTTATACCTTGTTGAACCAAACAGCTACCAAACTATACTTTTTGGAGTTCTTTTAGTGAAATGTATGGTAGAGTTTTGGCAATTAGTTTTTACTATGCCACATTCCTAGTGCCACTAATCTACACTTATATGCCATGCTCCCAGTGCCATTGATCTACACTCATATGCCATATTCCTAGTGCCACTGATTTTACTCTCTGTATCCTACATTTAATTGCACATGAGCAGCTGTGTTCTACCTCACAAGACACAATTTGAAGGCTTGAAAGAGGTATGGTTAATTGAAGAGCTAAAGGGATTACTGCCAATTTGTCCAACAGCCAGTGATGACCCTAAATATTTATTTGCAGGAAAAAGTGTAAATATTGAAGTAAGTGGTAAAATTTAAGTTCACAGAGTTGTGGCATTTTGTAAGGGCTATCTTTTCAATGACAATGAATGTTCAATCAGTGAGAAGTTTTCTTATGCCCATCTCACAAGATATAGGAAATTATTCTTATCCAGAGTGAAATTAAAACGTGCTGCTTTAATTTATTTACACAGTGAGCACGGAATGTCACTCAGTAAATACAGGTCACATAATGGATGGTAAAGACATTAGAAATATGGCATAAGCACTAGATCAGCATTTATTAAATTGTAATGCATTAGACTGCAAGGTATAAATGACAGAGGTTAATGCAAGAAATAGTACAACAAAAAATACAAACATGAAAAATTCCACTGACATTCTACCTGCCACCCACAGTTACTATAGTTACACAGCCTACTCTACTGGTATACCAGATGCTCATGAGGTTTGTAGTGGGAGGTCATAATACTTTTGATATAAACCCGATGCAAAAAGTAGTAGATTTAAGCAGGTGATCAGGTGATGCAAAGTTGATGGAAATTTACAGCTCAAGATCCCAGGTAAATGTTTATATATGCAAATGCACTATGTTATTTGCTGGTGCATTTAAAATTCTATACCGCATGGCCAGGGATTTCTAACTATGCATAATCACTGCATACCTATCCATGCTAACTGTGGTATAACTTGTACCTAAACAACAAACTAAATGCAGTGGACGAAAGCGCTTATCTTAATTGTTTAATAAAGTAACTATTTAGGTCTCGGTGACTGCTTTCTTGTTTTATTCGTTTAGTTAACTGAGGTGTAGCTATAGCAGTCTTAAAACAGACACCCTAGCAGAGCACCTTTAGCTAGCCTTGAGTACAGATTTTTAGTGAAGGTGGTTGTAAAATTGAATCTGAATCAGAGGTTCCATTGTGCTACCACTGCTGAAGACTGGAAGTAATTCTGAAAAAAACTCTTATTAACTCTTCACAGATGTTATCTACCTCATGGAGGGGTGGAGTTTTTAATTGTCTTCTCTGGAGATGGGGTATTGTATAAGACCTTGATGACCCAGCACCCTGTCAGGACAGCTCCACAGTAGCAGCATACCTTATAAATGCATTGACATCTCACATAGGAGAATGCTTGATAACTGGGAAGTTTTTCTTATAAGGAACACCTCAGTAAGGAATACTTCAGAAGACTAAGACGATGCAAAAAGTAGTAGATTTAAGCAGGCGATCAAGTGATGCAAAGTTGATGGAAATTTACAGCTCATGATCCCAGGTAAATGTTTATATATGCAAATGCACTATGTTTTCAGAAAACAAAAACTAATGTTGAAAACAGACTTGAAATTTAGGAATAAAGACCAAACTATAAACTAATTTGTTCTTCTTGTTCTAACTTACACTTTTGGGGTGGCTGCCCCCCAATGGTACTGGATTAGTTGGACATGAAAACAAAAAAAAATGCTTCACTCTTATGAATTGATATGTAAAAATCAGTTTATACAAGGATTATATATATTTTCACCAAGAAAGAGGTATAGGCCTTCTTGAAATTGATTACATGTATAGATTTGCAGTTGAGGGACTGCATACATAAGATCTAAACATAGCAAAAGTTTTAAAACATGAGGACAGGAAGTCTAAGATGACATCTCCGCTTAGTTTAGCAGAAAAATTCTGGTGACAAATGGTAATGGAAACCATATCTGAAGTAGACAAAAATCAGACAGCAAATGAATGTGTCAACAGACAAACAAAAGAATATAAAGAATATAAGGATCAGATGAGAAGGAAAGAAATGTGTAAAATGCATAAATACTGTAGCAAGTGCAGAGCTGTCCTGGAATAACCTCATGTTCATCAACATTTGGCACAGTAATGGTTAAGGAGAGGTGAGTTGAATCTAAGAGATGAAATGTTAATAATGGTAGCCCAGGACAGTGGACTATGTGCACATTGGTTTATAAATTCTATTGTTCATGTGGGAGAAGAAGACAAATGTAGGTTTTGTAAAAAAGAATTGGAAACAGTTACACATCTTGTTGCTGAGTGCGATCCACTCATGTACACTGAAAGGCATAATAGTATGGCAAGACTGCTGCATTGGAGATTGTGCAAACATTACAATATAGAAGTAGCCGAGAAGCACTGGAAACATGAACTACAAAGATTGATTGAAAATGATGAAGTGTATATCATATGGATCACTCATTAGCAACAGTTCAAAATTTAGACACAAAAACAGATGTAGTAGACCATGAAATAAAGGCAAAAGTAACAGTGATCATTGAAACTGTTACAGCTAGTGATTATAATGCCTTATGTAAAGAGAGACATAAAGACATAAAATATCAAGATTTGCAGGCAGAAATGAAAGCAATGTAGAAAGAAAATAGCCAGACAGTGCCAACAGTAGCAGAACAATGGGTTTAATAAAAAAGAATCTACAGCAAACTTAGATATGCTACTAAGGCATGTAACTTTGCATGAATTGCAGGAGTTAATTCTGGGCACATTGCAAGTTTTGCGAAGAGCACTTCAGGCTGACATCAAAGATTGAAACAATACTAATTTTATGAACTTTAATGATACCCTAACTTAGGAATGGGGTCTATTGGTATTAGAAACCCAAAAGTGTTGGAGGTGTTAAACTGAGAGATGTTCCTTCATCCAACATAAAAGGACATTAGCAATCATAGTTTTTCAGGATGAAAATTAATTCAAGAAAACTACTCTGATTTTAGCTAACATTTTAATACTCCTTTCATAGAAAACCTAAAAAATGTTAGTACTAAAGTTGTCCTACTTGGTCTGTATCAAATATGCCACTTTCCAAACTTGCATAATGACTGACAGCAGTGATTAGTGAATAAGGGGAAATGGACTGAACTCCATTCTGACCCTATTTATATATTCTGTCCAAATAACTTGCAAATCCTTGTCAAGGTGCACTTTTATTTCACTCTTCATTGTCATGTGTATGAGTATTTTCTGAAGCTACTGGAGCTGTGATTATCTCCCCTTTCCACAGTTAATAACCTCTCTATGTAGCACTGCATAACAATAACTACAAAAAAATGCCAGCTGCCATGCCTTCTTTGGCATTCTTTGTGGAATTAGGCTCTTCATCTTGTGTATGGCATTCCTTGCAATATTATATTGTTCATTATGCATTTTTTGGATAGATAAATATTTCTAACGTACTTTCTCTCCCTTCCAGTTTCTTGACTTTCAAAGGATGATCATGGGAGATAAAGTTAAGGTGTCAATTTAGTTCAGAGGGATAAAGGCTATGAGTTCATGGAAAGTTTAATCTTGCTTTGATTCCCTCACATTGCATTTGAATTAGGGTGACTGAACAAATCACTTAACCAATCAGTGCTTCTGTCTCATAGGGCACCTGTGCCTATTGAGATGACCCACTTAACAAATAAAAATGTTTGTGCAATCATATTATCATTAAGTCCCCCTTCCTCTTGGTGGTGTGTCTTCTGCCCTGTCTTCATGTCAGGAAGACAACTTGCCTTCTTCACATATAAAATTGGCTTCAGGCAGTTACCTGATGAAGCATTAATTTTTCAGATGAGATGGATTTGATCATAATGGCAGGCATGTACAACAAGGGAGTCAAGCACTACATTATAATATCAGGTCTCAATGTCATTTGTGTGGAACTTGGAACTGGAATCTGCAGTTGCCAGCACCAGGAATGAAACAAAAGGCTGCAACAGAGTAATAAGGTGGACAATAGACTGTTTATTCCTACTAAAGCAAGGTAACAACAATGTATCCTTGGTACTGCTAATAGTGTTTCTGGCATACAATGGAGTTCACAAACTGGAGGGGCAAACTCATCTGTTTTCCTTCATTCTGAACCATGATGCTAACATAAAAATGGGCAAGTAAAATAAGTTGTTTATCAGAAGCTTATTACTGAGCAAACTGCTGATAATCTCCATCTGCCACATTCCTGTTAGGAACCAAGCAGATCTGTTCATGCTGTGATGTTTGCAGGCAAAGCTCAAATATTAAAATTGTTACCTAATGAAATATTGGGCACGCAACTATTCATTAAAAATCAATCTAATAAGTTTGAAACAAAAAATAATGAACCCCCCCCCAGAAAACTATTTATGCATGGGGCAAGCCCCCAGTATCTTCTACACCAACTCTGAGATCACAGAGCAGTGGAGAAAGGGGAAAATCCCACTTCATGCTGTACTGTGATTTCAGACACACAAAAGCCAATAGTAAGATAATTCAATCTTTTAATCTGGCAAAAGCAATGCCCAGCATTTCAAATACTTAAAAAGAACTATGATGATTAGAATACATATAATTACAGCATTTGATAAAACACACTGACAGTAACTAGTTTTAATAAATTGTGGTTTAAGGATCATGAGTTATTTATGTTATAAACAGAAAAAAATCATCCCCACAGAGTTAAAATACCATTGAAAATCATATTATGTTACAGCGGACAAAAGTGTTTTATGAAGTCTATATTAATTATGATAAAATATTGTGTTGTATATAGGCAGGTAGTAGGAATATTTTCTGTCATGGTAATTACAGCTGGTGAATATGGCTAAAAGTTTTAGTCTGATGACACTTTATCCCAAATACAGATAACCAATCCCTAGGCCATCCATCAAAACACAAGGCAAAGTTGACGAGTGTAGTTTAATAATTTTCTGCTATCACTAAAAACAAGAAGTCATAGTCCAGTTTGAATGACAGCATCCAGATATTGCATGTCATGTGTGATATAGCTAACAAAGGGCCCTCATTATCCTACTTTCAGTCTAAGAGCCGGCATTATTAAAAGGAAAGGCCTGATGATGCAGGCAATAGGAAAGGGAGGGGGCCTCTGGGGCTTCATGCTTCCAACGCTTGTCAGTACTACTAGAAAAATGTTATGTTTCCTTTCTGTAGCCCAAGTATTCATTGACTTTGCCGAAACACTTTGAGGCTGACATGTCAATATTACTTAGAAAAGCTTTTGTCAAAACATTTAGAGACAGACTTTGGCTTGCCATCAAAAAAAGAAAAAGAGACTACAGTAAATCCAGTACACATCAATGAATCTTTATACATATTTATTAATTTCTGCTGCAAACCTATGTGTAATATATGCACTCTTGAAGAAGGGATGTGGGGGGAGGGTGTGACAGAAATGTTTATAGTCCACAACAAATAATGTACTCGAGGAAGCATCATGTGGAAAAATAGCTGCACAAGAGCAAAAGGACACAGTTTGTAAACATACACTGTATGGTTCATTGGCAATGTGAAGAAACTTTTCTCACACATAGTGTGGTTGATACATGGGATAGCCTTACCAGTGAATCTGTAGGAATGAAATGATAGAGGAGGTTCAAGAGTGGACAGGCACTGACTTAAGGCAGTTTTTGTGAAAACTGCATATTATTTATATATGCAATACTACTAATTCTCTTTCAATGAATTGTTAGAAAAACGAAATTACAAATAATAGTACTTGAATATACTTTTGCAGAGGAATGTACTCCATTATTCCCTAATGTGGTCATACCTGCAGCAAGTGAATTTAGTGCTCCTGGGGAATACACTTGGCACCTCACCCCCTTAAGCATAGGAGATCACTTAATGACGGCTTGCAAACTGTCAGACATTTTAACAACATTCCCCTGTCCAAAAATGGCTAAAGGTTATTGCAGATAGAGAGCCTGAATGTGTCTTTTGGTTCCAATTTTGCTAAGGGTAGTTTATCATTTAAAAATACAGGGCAGTTTGATATTAATTTATCTATTATGCGAGATCACGATCACTTAATTGACTCATTGTAAGCTGTTAAACTCTCTCTTTTTTAAACATTGGGAACATCCAACAAGTTGGAGCCGGGGTAGATTCTTTGTTTACCTCACCCTTTCTAGGACACTGCCCCTGGTAACTAAACATAGTAAATCTTAGCAGTTGTAGAGAGAATTTTTTTTCTAGTCAAACCAAGTATTTTCATTACTCCATGTACTGCAACACCTTAAAGTTACTATAGTGTGGAGCTGTAACACCCAAGAAAGCTGTGCTTCACATTTGTTTTATTTTATCGAATTGCCAGTTCATCACAGGATGCTGGCATTTGCTTTGCAGGATCGGTGCACAGTGGGGAGTAGGATTCTGTACTATCTCATTATTTTGTGATCTCAGTGTTGGTATATATTGTTAGCAGAGGGTACGTGGGGGTGTTTGGGAGCAACACTAATTTTTTTTTTTTATTTAATGAGTTTCGACCATTCTTGCTAAATGCAGTGTATGTTGATGTAATAGGTCTACAATGTTGTGAAAGAAAATCAAATATATATATATATATATATATATATATATATATATATATGTGTGTGTGTGTGTGTGTGTGTGTGTGTGTGTGTGTGTATATGTATAGATATATATTTATCTTGGATACATGAGGAGGCATTCATTTTGTTAAATTCAAGTTATTTGACAACTTTTTCTGACTAAATTTGGAGAACAATAAAGATGTCGACATTTGTGCAAGATCACTATTATATATCCATTCCCTGGTATTGTGCAGTCTCAGAGTTGTTATATGTAATTAGTGGAAGAATGTGGGGATGCAGAGAGACTTGCCTCCTGCAAAAACATTGTTTTTTATTTGTATGCTGTGAGATTATATTTCAAGTCACAGAAATACCTCACAAAGAGGATTACCAGCCTCAAACAGATACCCTACGCAGACCGTCTCAAAAAACTGCAGCTTTACTCCGTCGCATATTGCTTACTCAGAGGCGATCTCTGCCTAACACACAAACCTATGTCAAACCCAGAGCTTTTGGGCATGCTCCACTTAAAGAAATCCCAATCCCTCCAAGCTACATGCTCTAGGAACCTAAACCTTGTCACCACAATAAACAGAACATGCTGGAGGGATAGATTCCTGTCCCAGAGACTTCCCATACTATGGAACAAACTACCTATCTATATCAAACAAAGCACTCTTCAAGAAAAATCTTGATGATTGGATGGGAGATAAGAAATCCCCCCGGGGGATCACTTCTGTGGCTCTGCTCGACAGTGGCACAGGAAAATAATTTTCTTGGCTGGTGAAAGCCAGGGTACCTTTAGGCTAGGCTTATATAGACCCTAGGGCCAATAGCCTAGTACCTACCTATGAACATATGAACCTATGTGATACACTGTCTACTGTTAATTTTTTATGTTGGCTTTTTTGTGTCGATTTTATCATTTTGATTTTGTCCAGAACACTGATATAGACACACACATACACACACACACACACACACACACACACACACACACACACACACACACACACACACACACACACACACACACACACACACCAACACAAAACCCAAAACTAAAGGGTAGAAAGGTCACAGTGACAAACCATTCAGTACAAACTGCAAGAAATATCCACCCAATCCAGGATGTTAATTGTGTAATACCTTAAACCTCCTGTAGTGGTGGCCTATGGGAAATATACAAATCACCCCTTAAGGACACACCAGTGTTTTAGTTAAATGGCTTCTGAATGCCCATACTTTTTTTACTTTTTAAGCCTTTCTGGGTACATTCAAGCCAATACAGCCAAAAACCACCAATGTCACTCTCGCTACATACATACACACACACACACACACACACACACACACACACATATATATATATATATATATATATATATATATATATATATATATATACATGTATATATATATGCATGCGTTTTGTGTTTGTGTAAAATCTAAGTTACAATGCAGTATAAAATTTATTTTATATGCATTCTATATGCATCTTTTACTTTACGGTTACATCTAAAACAGTTGTGGTTTTATGTCTAAGGAACGTGTTTAATGCTATAAAACATTAGGTACATTTAATTACTTTCATGAGTTTATTGGGATTACTTTTATAACTATAAGTGCTTCTTTAAGTTAGCATCTTTGTTTCATACAGCATTTTATACAGTCAAATAACAACTTACTTTAGTTTTACTGAAACTTAACAGTTGTAGTTGTTAAAAGTTGTAATTTGTTAGTTAAAGATGTAGGAACAGTGTGTAATCTTTCACAATTCTCACACAGAAGAGCTTGAATTGTATATTTTGTAAAGTTCACTTGTAATGTGCCCGTTAAGAGGTATAATATTAACTAGGTTCAGTACAGAAGAGCTCAGAGTCATATAGACCTGTATAGTTTCCTTGAAAGTACACAGGTTTTGTCAACTCACATTTATTTCTGATTTTGTGAGAAACTGACTAGATAAACACATTCCTTCAGTTATATAACAGAGAGTTAATCAGATTCATGCAGAACTTTAGCCAAGTACCTGGCTTAATCATATGAATGAAATAAAAGTCAATTAAAAAAGCCCAACAGCATACTCTTGTGCTCTAATTTTTCCTTTGAATACATTTTAGAACTGCAAAGAGATCTAAAGATATTTATTAGCTGAGGCTGGTTTTACTTTCTGCTTTTTGTTTACCAAGGAGTTTATCCTATGATCCTGTACACCATGTTCTCTGATGCGGGAGATGATTCTTAACAGTAGTCAGAAGAAAAGTGGCCTTTTAGATAATAAAGACCAAAAATAGTTGCCTGTAAAGAGTATATATTAATTAAAGTTATGACGTCTGAAGAGTTGAGTAAAATGTCATTAAACAGGCATTGAACTTGAAAAATATAAAATAAGTATTTTTTGCTACAAGTACAGAAGAAACGTTTCAGTTCCACACCCTGATGAAGTGAGCTGTGACTCTTGTTCAATGCTGATATGATGAAATCTCTTAAGATGTAAAAACTTTCCTTAGTTACATAAATCACCTACTCCTTTCTCTGATGTAAACTAAGAGGGATCAGAAACAGAGAAACCCAGCCTCCCTGAACAATAAATAGTCCTGTTATGATCTTATAATGTAAATAACATCAAAACTGCAATTTAGTATTCTTAGAATTCTAATGTGGAAGTTCAAATCAATACATTTAGACTCAGATATAACAGAGATTTGACTTATACACCTACATAATTCTGTACATATCAGACTGTTTCAGACTGCAAATGCAGTTGTCAGAGCTAATGATCTTTAATAATTTTTTTCCACTCATCTTAAAACCAAACAAAAATCAGATCATTGTTAATTCAGCCTACAGCTTGAAGATTCCAATTCATTGAGATGTGTAGGATTATGATATACTAATCCTGTGGCAGGGACTTTTGTCATAAAGTTACTAAACCAATATATTAATGATTCATGTAATGAGTTCAATAATTCTAACCATGGCAGGAGGTTATAAGATTATTTTACACACACTTCTGAAAATTCGCATGGGCTAACTAACATTCAAGCAGTGAAGTCATTATACTTCAGAATTATGGACTGAAGGTACTGTAAATATTTAATGTATACAGCCAGCCTTCCCACTGTAACCTGAGCAGAATGATCTCTAACAAAGCATTATGAAAAATCTTGTAAGCAATAAAACTACCAAGGTGGTCTATGTTAAGAACAACACCTTTATTTTGGTTCTATTGGAATGAAATGGCATGCCTTAGCTTGTTTCTTTTAAAGGAAATTGGAAGGCTTCATCACTTTTTATTAAGAAAACAGGGCTTATATACCTGCCCTGGAGGAGTTATCCCAGCAACACATTTTAAATTGGAGACTGCAATGCTAAGTCTGAATGCCCATTTGTTTGTTATATTTATGTGGTCCAAGTGCCTTGTAATGAACCCAGTGGAACCCCTGTCAACAATGTTTGCACAGCATGGCAGCAACGCTGCTAATGCTGAAAAAGTAGTTGGACTGTCAGTCACTGACAAATGCATTGCCTAGACAGACTATACCAGTCATGTATTTCACAATGGAGGCAGTTCCAGAACTTTAGGGGACACTTCTAAGGAAGTTCTAGTGATATATTGGAATTATGTGGAATAACAGTAGTTTCTGCAATTGCAAAACAGGTTGAAAAAGTCATTCAGTGCAGACTTCTTCATGACATTTTTCAGTGTAACTAGCAGAGCCAAGTAACTCCGGCTGAAAGGGGTAGAATTTTCACCCGTTTCAGCTATGTAATAAATGACATATGTTGTGGGATGAGGATGATACCAGTTCTGAAAGTTCTAGTCAGTGTAAGGTTACTGTAACGTTATGACCTCTACAGAAGTGTCTGGATATGTTAATGTTCTGGCTGTCTTTGTATGCATTCAATGTGCATGTAATGGCAGATCATGATAGAGACAGATATAATTTTCATTTAGGTCTGGTACTCTGGATTCCATTTACATCTTGAGCAATTATGAATGATGGGTCTTATGGAAGTGGGATTAAATAACACATGATCTATCTGGTGCACTTTAGTAATCATAAAGGGTTAGCAGAAACCTGTAGACATGATTACACTTTTCTAAACAGGTAATGCTACAGCACAGTGGGGGCATTCTGTTAGATTTTAATACACTGAATGAATGCTGCAGTCCACTCATTTACCAGATCTGTCACTGTTCTGTGCTGATTATCACCTTGTCCTTGGAACTCTATTAGCTACCTCATTATCATAAGTGATTATAATAATTGGGAATGTTAGAAATGGATGAAGACTCAAGATACCTCTCCATAAAACGAAGCAGTGAACATGCTTAAACGGTTACAGATGCTAGATGGAAAATTAGGGTCATCTTTCTAAAATGTGAAAAGGAAATTGACATCATCTGACTACGGGAAGGGAAGGAGATGGAAGGTAAGAGAAGAGCAAACAGATCATTATACCCTTTCTCACAGGAGTATGTGATGAGAAATAGGATGAAGAAAACAGATAATGTAATAACTGTTGTAAAGGCAGTATATATAAAAAGAATTTGAAAAATATTATATAGCTATATCAAAAGCAGGTTTTGTTAAATATTGGAACTGCTCTCTGCTACAATTTCTTTAAAGGCCTCAGAGAAAAACAGAAGGGTTAGAGAAAGGTCTAATATCAGAGTGTGAGTGAATGACTTAAGTATTTACAGCGTCTGTCACATGGCAACGTGGAAGGAAGATATAATAAAGCCAAGAAGCTCTGACCTGCAATGGATGGTTTGTCAAGTGGATATAACAGAGAGGATGGGTGTATAGAAACAGGTGTATCTATCAATGAAATGTAGTGGTTTATACTAAAGGATGAAACTGTAGAATAACAAAATTACTAAAGCAGTATAGTGTGATGATACTAAATCCAAGTATGCCCCTGAGAGACATAGTAGTTATACATCAGAAAGGTTTAGCAGTGAAGATGGAGTTTGCTGTTTAGCATTGTTACATGCCTTTCAGGAAACCAATTAAAGCAACATAAAAGTTATTTACAAAACAGGACTAAAATATATATTTTTGGAAGAAAGGATTACTTCATAATATTCATTGTATACCTACTCAGTGCTATTTTATTAGTGTAATAATCTATTCCATGTCATGTCTTAATGATTCAAATGTACTTCTCAAATACATTTGAGCATGTATCGTCTTTAATGTGTGTACCTAATGGATCTTTATGAAGCATATAATTTAAAAGGAAATATTGGAAGGGCAAGATATGGCTAGTGTCATTCATTGTTCATTGACTTAGCAAGTGGCCTCAGCTACTGGAAAAATCTTTCCTTTTCCTGGTTGTGTTTAAATGACTGAGTTTAGCTGGAGACACTTTTATGATGACAGTTGGAAAGCAGGACACACAGGAGGATCATGGTTAGGGACATGTTCTTCCCCAGTACATGCAGTTGTGTTGATTGGAAAGCAGGGCACACAGCAGGATCATGGTTAGGGACATGTTCTTCCCCAGTACATGCAGTTGGGTTGGCAATTAGAAAGCAGGGCACACAGGAAGATCATGGTTAGGGCCATGTTCTTCCCCAGTACATGCAGTTGTGTTGACGATTGGAAAGCAGGGCACACAGGAGGATCATGGTTAAGGCCATGTTCTTTCCCAGTACATGTGGTTGTGTTGATGATTGGAAAGCAGGGCACACAGGAGGATCATGGTTAGGGCCATGTTCTTTCCCAGTACATGCAGTTGCAATACTTTCAGTTAATGTCAGTGCTTATACTTATTAGGATTTTTGTAGAAGGCACCAGGACCTTTTTGGTTTACTAGCACATCTGAAACAAGACTGATTGTTGTACGTGTGGGCTTGTGTTTCATTCTTTTAAAATATAAAACAGTACATTTGAAAAAAATGAGGAACAATTACAAAAGCTATGCAAAATTAACTTCCTGAATGGGAGACACATGCTGAATTCAATCCATGAAAACAGTATAAAATGAAAGTTTGGAGACCGGGAAATTAGCTCTGATCACTTGAAGCAGTCCATAAATGCATACGTCTTCATGAACTAATCTCTGTAGACAATAACCAGACAATAATAATGTCCAGAGCCAGATTCAGGTTTAGGAATCAGCAAACACTGTGGTATCATGGCCATCTCTACATAAAGGACTCCTGTCCTGACCAGAATACCTTATGCATTTAGCTACCTTAGATGTACCTATTTAAAACAGAAGCAAGGATCTAAGCAGAAGTTTCTGTGCTGAATAAGGTGCAGTTGTGCAGCATTGGTTGTGCCTAGAAAGGCAGCCTCATGAACCAGCACTGCTTTCTTTCTCCAAAAAAATCAGATGTACATCTGGATGCTCTGAAACTGATGAACTGATAGATCCTTTTAGAGGTGGGACTAATATATTCAGTCTGGCTGAGTGGTCTTCAGCTCTGTAGTTCTGCTGGGACACTTGAGTTCAATATTTTCATGGTCCTGAAATATTAAAACCAGTGTCATATAGCAGGGTTCCCTGCTGGAATTTCCCTGTCCCTGTAAATACACTGAATATATCTGTGATACCTTCAAAGACTCAAATTTACACTGCTTTTATTTTAGGTACTGCATTTTCAGGTTTCAGAGTCATACACCTTGCTAATAGGAGTTGACATACCTCTTAATGAATGCCAGTGTTAATCTAAGAAGAAGAGGTTGAGGTTATCCTGCTAATTTTTCTACCGATAGTTGATAAAACATGCCTAAATATTTGTAAATGAGCGAGTTATTTGTAGAGTTGCCTGCAGGCTCTTAGCTTTCTTCCATGTAAATTTGACATTATTTGCATACTTGCACCCCCCAAGATATTCCTGAGATGTGCTGAAACTGGATTCGTTCCTCACCTTCAAAACAAGTATATATTTCAGATATCAAATATATCTTATTTAAAAGTTCCATAACAATGCATGGTAAATGTTCTTACAATCATTGATAACTAAACGCTTCCTTGCCTCCGAAATCCATGAAATAAGTGAACATTATTTAATATGGGGAGACAATTTCCATTTTTCAAGAAGAAAATCCATTAGAATTTATTTATTTATTGTCTGATATCCAAGGCAGTCAAGTTGCATGAATCAAGGAAGGCTTCTCCCCAAAAGAAGGCATCAGAAACAGCATGAACTTCATGAGTTATTGTGTGCTGCTAAAAAGTAGTGGAGCAGCTCTCAGACAACCAAACAGTCTCTTCAAGGGCTGAGAAGATGGCGATCAGAGCAAGACAGACAGAGTAAAGCACACTGATCCCACCGGACTTGCTGACCTTACTGAGAAACAAGGATAAAGACTGCACTTGGGATTGCAACTCAGCCACGGGTGCTGCTCAGTCGTTCTCCAAGAAGCCAATAAGTCCTCACTTTCCCTTTGCCCTTTGGGACAGAAAAAAAGGAAACAATATTAGGTTGAATATACAGTTACTTAAATCAGTAAACTGAATACATGCATATTTTACAGATGTGGCCATGATTCTTTGGCAGAATTTTACTTTTCATATTGTTACTTAGCTATCACCCCAGCCAGATACCTTACCACTACAATGATTACTAATACCACAACCTTATGTTTATGTTGCTCCCCATCTACCACCTGCTCATCTTCATTGGTAAGAGGCCTGGGGAAGTGTCAGTTATTGACCAAATGCATTCTACTGCAGCAATGACAATACAAACGAAAAGTTACTACTCCCTGCTGTTGTGTTCTAGAACGCTAAACTCGGCTACATTTCTTTTCACTGTACTTATATGAAGTGCTATCCAGTTTATGCCAGTTTCTTAGCTTAGGTCACGACAACAGATAGACACACACACACACACACACACACACACACACACACACACACACACACACACACACACACACACACACACACACACACACACACACACACACACACACACTTATGACTGGTTCACTCAGCTTGCTAGCAGAGGGAAATAAATAAATCAAACAACAGTTTCGTATTACTGTCTTCTCTAGTGGCATTCCATCTGCCCAGCTCCATATGGCAGGCTGTGCAGTTCTTACAGCAGAAATGGTGAATGGGCATGGGGTATACTCTCAACAAATGTGTAGGCTAAGTGCTATGCTTTAAAACAGAAAATGGAACAATGGAATCAGGCCAGCCTTCCCTAGATGGGCTAGAACTGGTATTCCAGGGTAGAGACAGCCATGTTTACTCAAAGTATTAACAAAGAATATTGTGGCTGTCCTATACTGTATGACTACAACCTTTTTCATCCCTATATGGTGAATTTCAGTAAGTGCAAACCAATGGATAATGCTTACTTTTTGTGACAGACTGAAACTTTCCTGGAACATGCAGCTATTGCAAGTTGCTTGTTCATATTAGAAGCACTTCACTGTTGTTGAGTTGTTTGATTTCTGCATTGTTAGGTAAAATTATTTAAAGCTTATTTGTTACATATGACAGCATGATGCTAATCTGTAAGCCATTTGTTATGTTTGCTTCTTTGTGCTGGAAAACACTTTTCTTTCTGTGTTTTTTTTTCCTGAGTATGGGTACTCCATTATTTTTGTCTGTGGTCTGCAAAAAATAACCTTTGTTTATCTCCCTTGACAAAGGGTGTGGTCAACAAATTAACTAACAAACCCATAAATAATTAATTAAACTGCTTAGAAATAAGATTGCGGATCTGAAAGCATCAGGTATTTTACTGGAGAAGCTCTCTGTTCAGTTTCAAGCATTCATTCTTTCTCTCATCCACATCTCTTATACGTACAGAGCACATGAATGAGGGTGCCATAGCCCTGGAGTTTTAATTCAGATGTAGGTAATTTTATGTCCTGCCCTCTATTTAAAGAAACAAAAAGTTCATTCACAAACCAGGTAACCAAATTATGAAACTACTATTTGAATAAACAACCTCTCAAATTCTTTTTGATTAAACATGTGCCCTGTTTTATATTTTTAAAGAATAAAACACTTGTAAAATTTAACAATTATACAACCATATAAACGGGTGTATTTAAAATGTGCAAACATAACAAACATAGCCACATATTAAATGTAGGCGTGTCTGAATATGTCTAAGTGTATGTTTCTCATAGCATTTCAGCTCTACTAAATGTGGGTAGTGGTGTAATAAATCATGACTCATTGGTACTGGTTCACAAGGTAGAAGAACAAATTTATGATACATAGCTATTATGAGAAATAGAGGTCTGACGACAATAACATGCACTCAAATTCCAACACGAAAGCAAAGAAATGTATACACTAATTTAAGATGCAAAAAAACTGATGATCTAATAATGCTTGCTTATATACTTCACTAAACATGCAATGAGGTAATCCTTCTGATGTCTAAAATAGTCATATACCTAGGTGTTAACAGTTTATTTTCATAAAGCAGTTTCACAGTCAAAAAAATCTTCATGATTCATCTTACTTTCTCTTATCATATGTCACTGTTACTAAACATATGGAATCCAGCAAAGGATTATACCCCTTTCTGCATGGATTTGTCCTTCTTTGTCAGTTTAGAATTATGTTTTTTTTTTTCCTTGACTGCAAAAGCAGTCCTGTCAGCATGAATTGCTCTCTGTAAACTCAACTGACATCAGCATTATATATGATGAACTGCTCTCTGCAGTATATCCAGTTGCACTGTCAAGGGTGTTCAGTACTAGTCTGCCTCTTAACTGCAATATACTCCTTTATTTTATAATACACATAAAATACTTGTAATATACATTTAAACAGGCAGATATACATTACATGTTCATAGAAAAAAATGACAGATACATCAACTGTGTAACAAGTAGATCATGAGGCGGAATGCAATATGATTTTTTTTATTAGGTAAATTGGCTGAAATTCAATATGGAAAGGAATCTGGGGTTATTTTCATGGGGTGTCTCCTTCTTATCGCATTCAGCAACCCTACAGTTGATTAAAATAAATAGCATGGGTGATGCAAGCAGAGACTTGACATGGAGGAATGAAAGGTGAAACTACCCCCTGTAGAAACAGAACCTTAAGTAACATTTTTCTTATTGAACATTTGACAATATTTTTAGTTTCTTCATCCTTTCAAGAAGCTTACGTTTGACCAGATAACTTAAGGTTCACAAACTGCATAAAGAATTACATTAATTTTTCCAACTGATCTCAACGATATTCAAAATCCAACACAGTGCTGTAATGTACTGAGGCACTGACATGCCTAAGAAAGTAAATGTCTAGCTGTTGAATCTTCCACCAGCTCACTGAAGCCAAAACCAAACAAAAACTTTAAGAAGGACTTGCAGTTGTTCTCCGAAGAATGTTTTCAGCATAACAAAACTTTTAGTGAACAAGAATATACTAGGTGTGAGCCTTCAAAAGGGTATTCAAAGTGAATACGGTAATGACCTAAGGATGCTCATTAATATTGTTATACCTAAAATTCAATTCTTTGATTGGTATAGTGTTCTGCAAAACCCAACAGTGATTGGTTAAATCATATCTCCATAGAGATCAATCCAGAGTTCTTTTAGGAATATTGCACTGGCTCAAAATTGGCAATCAACCCGAAACATTTGAATTGTGAAGCAGCATTGTAAATAAACAGACACTCTTTAGCAGATCCTGCGATTTCTGTGAAATTACGTGAGTAGTTTTTGTTTAAAATTTTCTCTTATATACAAATAAGAACTAACATGTCGCTTCTGAAAGAAATTGGGTACTTACGTATTATCGCAACCACATTCTGAATTTGTCATAATTCTTGGCATTATGGACAAACGAGTGTTTGTGTTTTGGCAGGGGTGGATAATGCACTGACCAGCTATCTGTGACACTGGGTATCACCAGGGAGCATTACTAAGACCCAAATTCCTCTTCCAGCAGGACTTCCGTCGGCGCCATTTTTTTAAAATGAAATCCTCGACACAACTGTGCAAGCAGAACACAGCAAAACCACGTAAATGGAGTATTTACTCCAAATCACAATTACAGAACTATCTCTGCATATGTAAGCACAGTTGAAAATATGTACTTCGGGAATGACTACAACTGTGTTTCTGTCGGCCATGTACCCAAATGTCCAGCCAGAAAATACATAGACGTACTCCTTTCAAGCGATAACATTTTCTGAATGGATGCAATGACCCTCCTTTGCAGCACATTCCCTTCCCCAGAAATGTTGTAAAGGTTGAGGGTCCTGACACCAGCCAAAAAAAGGGGTAAATGGTAATGTCTGCAGACATGAAACTTTTACCAGTAAGCACACAAAACACGGGATGACACTCCCGGGGGCCAGCATGGAATGTACAGGATGGAAAGTGAAAGCTGATGGAGTGAATTTCTTGGTTTTCTCAGCTGAGTTCCAGAAGTAGCCAGTACATTTTCTTCACATACCACTGGGCTTGTCTCAACTCGGATTTCCAGAACAGTAAAATATCGCATCCAGGTTACTAATCTGTCAGAAATCATGACATTAAGGACAGTAACTTTTTTGTCCATAATATCAAGATTTATGACAGATTTCTAACCTGGCTGCGAGACAATCAGAATGTGGTTGCGATAATACGTAAGTACTAGAAATTGACATACAAGGCTGCATGCTTTCAACTTTTTACTGTTTGTTTTGTCCTTTGTTATCTTGAGAATTTTTTTTATTTTCTTTTATTTTACATTTGTTAACCAGGGAAGTCCGACTGGACACAGGTCTATTTTCAGTGGAGGCCCGGGGAGAAAAGCTCCACATCACACTAAGAATGAATACATCCAAGAATACATATAGGCATACATAGCCAGTCTGTGTACAATGATATGAAAAAATGATGATGGAAATTTTTTTACAGGGCACTCTTCAGGCAAGATAGTCTGTTGGAAACTGAAGTCTTTAACTACTAAAATTAAGTATATAATCTGCTTTATTTTTCTTGTTCATAACTTAGTAGATGGCCAGGTCACATCAGAAACATTTCAGTTAAAAGATTGTCTAAATTAAGCTTAATTTTCCAAAAAAAAAAAACCTACTTCTGTCATTGTTATGGCTAATGCCACGGTTTATTATAAAGATTACCATATTACTAAATCTTAACAGCCAAAGCAACAAAGTATTATGTTGATGGCTCTGTGAGAGAAATGTAAGGAGCTCTGGCTGAGATCCAGGATACATGGGTTTTATTAGCAGATCTAGACCATGAAGAATTGGCCAAGGGGTGGAAATAAAAGCCATTTTGATGACTTACCTATCTCAGGGGAGGAAATCAATTCCTAGCTATTATTATAGTCCAAAGTGGAGAACAGAGACTTCATCCCTGTCACAACGTATAGGGAATACACTGGCAGCTTATCCATGGTTAAGTTTCACACTGATGTCTTTGCACCTCAGGATGGGGCTATGGATATGACTTCATGAAAAAAGCATATCAAAGAAATCAGAATTGGCACCATATGGAGATACTGTGATTTCCTCTCCACATGCAGGGTGGGATTCAGCAATATTATCCCTACTCTGTAAAATGGCTGTTGAATGCTGCAAGGATTTAGCTAAATATATCAGTAAGGGGCTCTGAGACTCAACAGGAGAACAAAAGGATATCATGATACAATAGATATTGTGCCAGATAAATACACAATGTTACAAGATCTAGCAAAACTACATAATAAATACAGCATCATAAACATGAATGCAACTGTATTCAGTTATTTTTTTAATTTTAAAACACAAACATATTCTTCAGTAAACTGTCAAAGCAAATATATTTCAAGTTCAAAATGGTAAGGTAACATCCAGCAGTTCCATGTTTTGACGTAGACGGTAATCACAGTTTACCCACTAGAATAGAATAACGGATGGGATAATGAGATGGAGCATTTGAAAATTATGTAACAATAATGAATATCTCAGGACACATAAGGCTAAAAACAATGATGCTGCATTTAGCAGGAGAACAAAATGTATATGGGACTTTAATATGTGAGACAGAATAACATTTAGATACAGAAATCATCAAGTACTCTGAAACTAAAAAATACACAATGTGAAATATTCTTAATGGTCAGGAAAGTGGCACAAGAGCAGACAGACGTATCATACAGGCTTAAAGATGCTAACCAATGGACTGCATTTTGCAGATATGGCCAGTGAGAAAAAACACAAACTAAAAACTGTACAAAGCTACTCAAATGAATTTAATGAAAATAGAATAACAGAGCCACACATTTTAGTACATGATTTATTAGAACCAGTTAGAATCTTGGAATATGATGTGGCCAAAACAACCATTTGTCCTTTATGTACCATGAGACATCCAAGAGTACATAAAAATGCATACCACACCAAAGACAACCTGATCAATGGAAGTCATAGGTACTAACAATTATATAGCATGCAGAAACCATACAGGCAGATTCCCACACATAATTGAATGCCCTGCATTAAGGGAGTTGCATTCATCATGTGGAAAATAAAATCATTATACTAGATATTGTAGGGTTACTCTACAAAAACAGAACACTGTTGTCAAGAAATTACAAAGTACCTTCAAAATTTACCAGGTAGAGCATATTACTTCTACAAAATCCAATTCAAACAGTGATGGCTTGGTCAGTTACACATTCACATTTCTAAGCACAGTATATAAAGCACGGCCTATAGTAATTGTCAGAATTCAAAACATGCCAAACATAGTGTTAATAGACTTTTGAGACAACGGTCAACATAAGAAATTAAACCTTTACAAAGTTAAATACACATCACATAGGGGTAATTTAATAAAGCCTACAGGGTCTTATTTACTGTGTAGGCATCATGGCACTCTGCTTACATGAAAGTGAGCAGGTTTCCAATCCAGTAAACAGAAATGGGTGGTGTGCATGCATGCTCCAACATGAAAGTATACGTTGAATGCAAATTACCTCATAAGCAGGCGAATTTCATGCAAATGAGGGAGGTAGAGTAATCCAGAAACCAGAGAGGCAGTCCTGCAGACCCCGTGTTGGTGTCTGTAGTGTATATGGATAAATTCCATGTACAAGATTTTAAACAGACAACAGAGGCTGTAAAAGTGATGGACAAAAATAGCATAGCAGACACAGATATGTGCAAAACTATCCATTGTGTGTCCAAAAATGTAAGGGAAATAAGTTAAACTAATTTTATTTTTAATGATCTGGCTATGTTTGTGCAGTGCTCTGCAGTGAGCAAACATACAGTTATGAAAAAAAATGTCATAGTATGTGACAGAAATGTAGTATAGGACCCTGTGTGGAGTATCCACAATGGTGGAATGGTGCTGTTGCTAATGAGGTAGGGCCTGGAACCATGCAGTTTCCAGGTTGTGTGCATGGAACCCCATGTAAATGAGTTGGGGTTACTGAACATCACAAATGGGTATCCGTGTCCACATGTCCCTTCCGTGTAGGCACAGAACCATGTTGGTGTCCACAGAAGAGGTCACTGACATCAACGAGGGTGTGTGTCTGAGGACTTGTAAGCTCATTGGAGTTCAGCTGTGCCTGTTTGCATGGTGGACTGCTGTGCTCATCTGGGGGGGGGGTGTACATTGGCTTCTAAGCTTTGTTTAACTTTGGTGTGCATGTTCCACCATGTTTGTGTGGTGTGCCACTGTACTGAGCATGCCCTTTCAGGGTTGTGTGTACAATGACTGCTGAGCTTTGTTTACTTTCGGGGCACTTGTTTCTGCATGTTTGCACAGTGTGCCACAGAGCTGAGTGTATCTAAAGGCCAATGACATATAAATTACTGAGTCACTTAAACTAGAGCCATTAAATGTTCTTAATGATGTACTTGGCAGGTGGAATGCAATCGCAGAGGCTGCATCTACAGCAAAGCCCAATAAAGGTTGCATACACCCTACAATCTGATTTCTCCCACAAACTCTACACCAGTGGAGTACAGACTTGGGAATTTTAACTGAAGGAATGCTAGGGGCTGCTGCAGGTCTCCTACATCTGTATGTGCTAGATGCTGAGGTCATTGCTGCTGCTGACAATAGACCTAGACTGAGAAGGAGAAGAATGTTCAGGCCCAGGGTAACCTTCCAGGAGCTACATGAGCTGGAGATTGTAGAGCACTACAGGGTGGACAGGGACATACTGCAACAACTCACTGATCTCTGCCACCCTCAACTCAGACCCAGAGCCAACAGAGGGGAACCCATCCCAGTAGAAAAAAAGGTATGTGTAGCTCTAATGATTCTAGCGACATGTACTTTCCAAAGACCACCTGGGGACATGATGGGGGTCTTGCAGGCATCAGCATCCAGGATACTTCACTAGTTCCTGGATACCATGCTACTACATGCCAGTGAGCACATTTATTTTCCCCTCACCTCTGAGGTGAGGGCCAGCAGTATGCAACACTTCTACCATGTAGCACACAACTCTGAGGTACTGGGTGCCATAGACTGCACTCATGTACACATCAAGGCATCACCCGGTGAGGAGGGTAGAATCTATATCAATCGCAAGGGGTATCACTCCATCAACTGCCAGGTTGTTTGCAATGCCCAGCGCATTATCATGAATGTGTGTGCTGGCAGCCCTGGCAGTTATCATGACTCCCATATCTGGCATGCATTGCAGCTGTACCAGATGTTTGCCACGGTGACATTCTGCATGGCCATTTACTGGGAGATGCTGGCTATGCAGTGGAACCATGGATGATGACACCCATCAGAAATGCACACAAACCCATGGAAGAAAGCCATAATGAGGCACACGGACAAACTAGGAACACGAACACCATAGAGTGTGTGTTTGGGTGGCTGAAGTCATGCTTCCATTGTCTTGATATATCTGGTGGAGCCCTGCAGTACTCTCCAGCCACATGTGCGCAGATGTTCACATTATGTGCTATGCTACACAATATGATCCTGTGGCAATAGCTGCAGCAGGATCAGCAAATGGAAGGAACACACATCCCCCATCAGTGCCTAGGTCCCCACAGCCACAGGAGGACTCAGAGGAGGAACCCCTGAGGATGTCCCTGTAGGCAGATGTAGGGACTGACACCTTACTCTGACTCGCCTACATATTGTAAAAATGATGCCAGCCATCCCACACAACCAGTGACTAACCATGTATTTGCTGTGTAACTGCATGCATCGGACAGAGTCAGCCCCGAACTACAGGTCTGTCAACTGCTGCATTCGCAAGGTAAGTCACTCACCTATACACCACTTATATGGAGTACTAGAATATGGTAGCATATATATGGACTTGCCACATGTATTCAAGGGAATATAGTGGGGTATTGGGCTACTTAGAAATATCTAACAACCACATGGGCAACAGGTAACCAGTCCAATAGTATGTGCTCCATAATATTCACTAGGCCACATGGCATGGAATATCCACTACCCATCTCTTTAGGAGTACCTCAAGGATCTATACTAGGCCCACTCTTATTCTCTATCTTTATTAATGATCTCCAATCATCTATCCAAAACACTACCTGTATACAATATGCAGATGATTCCACCATTATTTGCACAGCTTCCACTCAATCTGAACTCCAGTCACTGACACAATCTACCTTTTCTACCGTCGAACAGTGGTTCTCAAAAAGATGTCTTCTCCTCAACCCCAAGAAAACAAAACTTTTACTATTCTCACCTACCCACAAATCTTCTCAACTTAACTTTACTATTACTGCAAGTGATAATTCCCTCATCTCCCCTGACTCTACTACCAAACTGCTTGGTGTCACTATTGATAATAATCTTAGCTATGATTATCACATCAATAACACTATAAAAGAAGTTAATAAAAAGATTGGTTCACTGTACAGAATTAAACCCTTCCTTACACCAGAAGCACGGACCACCTTAGCACAATCACATCTTATCTCTACCCTACTGTATGCTTCCTCCATTTACACTAACCTCTCTAAAAGCAACCTTAGGAAACTGTCTACATCCTACCACAACATAGCTCGTTTTGCCACAGCATCCCAGTATAGAACACACCACTGTATAAACTTAAAACAGTTACACTGGTTGGAACTTCCTAATAAACTTATCTATCAACAACTATTAATAACACATAACATTCTATATCAACCATCAAAAACACCTGCTCTTAGTAACCTCTTGACCCCTATAATAACTTGAAACAGCTGCGCTCCAAAGCTACAAGTCAACACAACTACGAACACAAATGCTGCAGTCTACTGGCTTTTCTGCAACTCACTAGGCTAAATATGGAATAACCTCCCTCACACATTACCTCTCTTGGCTCCTTTCATCTTTTAAAAAACAACTTCTTTTACATCTGAACAACTTCTGGCTCTGCTCTTGTACCAATCCAGACTAATCTACTTTCTTCATTTTACTATCATAATTCCTTATTTCAAAACTGCAATCTTTCTCTGTGATCACAAATGACTTAATGACTGTACGACTGTACTGTTACTACTGTTCTCAAAAAAAAAAAAAAAAAAAAGTACAAACATTGTCTTTTATAAGTATGTATATACATTTTAAAATATGTAACTACCCTATTCTTACAAAATTGTACTGTAAACAATTAATGCCTTTTTCAATACGTAGATAGTACTATGTGTTTTTTATTACTTTATTTAGACTAATATCTATGCATTGTTGCTCACTGTCTGTGTCTCAGACATTTATTGTAATTGTTTTATCTCTATAACCTTGTTTTAATCTGTGGAGCTTTTCTCCCCAGGCCTCCACTGAAAATGGAAATTATCCAGCTGGACTAGCCCGGTCAACAAATGTAAAATAAATAAAATAAAATAAATAGTCAAGGGAGATGGTAAACAGTGGGGTCACAGGACTGTCGCACAACTGTCTATGCCAGCAGATCATGGCCTGCATATCCCCCACCCCCATCACATCAGGGTTCCCATACAACTGCTGTAACAGTACATCACCAATGATATATCAGCAAACCAGCCAACCTCAGGGCTATGACATAGAAGGGCACATGTTGGATGTCACACAATAATGCAGGGATGATAATATATGTCTGTATGCTGTGGATTGTATGATGAATGACACATCTCTGTCTGGTGGGCTGTGTGGCTCAGTGGGCTAAGGATGTTAGCATGGGTGATGGTGTTGATGGCTCAAATCTGGCAGCATCCACATCTTTTGCATGTTTGGTAGTCATATGGTGGTATTCACACAGACTGTCATACCCCTCAATCTGTTACTGCAAGAAAGCAGGACAAAGTCAGAGAGAATGGGGGGACAAAGGGCCATAACTACAGACAGACATTACACATGCTGTGATTAACTTAGAAGGTGGCTAGTATAACAGCGGGTTTCACAATACAATTTCTGCAGGATGTAAAGTCCGTCACTCAAATGTGTCTGTAGGTAGTACTATTCAGTGACTGCATTATACAATAAGTTACCAGTACACCACAACTGTATGAGGAACAGGCCAGACATATGGAGCAAAATGCTGGTCTTTCTGCAAAAGCATGTACAGTGAGAGGTATGCAGAATGTCACCCTGTGTGTGGTGTTACAATATGTACCCCAGTCACATAATAAGTACGTCAGACAGCTGGGGAATGCCGTGGATAGGTTCAGGGAAGTGCTGTACTGTGGAATCAGGTGAAGCTGCCAATGTCTGTAGCACACAAAATCACAGACTGGAGTACAGGTATCTCTGGCCTGGAGTCACATTGTATGTACTGACAGTTCCACTGGGCATGCTCCTACACTTAGCTAACTTGAACTTGAGCGCAATTCTGTTGCCTCTCCATCACAAAGACCTGCTATGTGGAAATACATCTGTACATAAAGACAGCTAAGTATACATTCTGTCTCTCCCTATCCCCACTCACATGAGTAGTGTATCTAGCAGTATGTACCCCAAATACATATAATACTGATATATATATATATATATATATATATATATATATATATATATATATTTAAATATATCACAATGATACACAGACTCTCTACATATATCTATATAACACATATACATAACGTACACACACAGCGACATTATTAGAGACATCCATGTTATGCACATTTAAATATATATATGTGGGGATGTATGAATTCCCCACATACCCTATGAAAGCTGTGGTTATCTGCACTCCCACATCAATGCAGTTGCCCAGAGGAACCAAACCAAGGCCGCAACAGTACATATTCCACTCACCCTCAGACCTCTGTGCCTGCAGAATGTCATCCATGTAGACAGACACAGGTGAACAGGTGCTGTAATGTATAATGATTCCAACGCATGCCTCCAGCAGGGAAAAGTTTCCCTGGCCACATATTTGCTTATATAACTGCGACCAGCCATATATGGCCCTACTGGTGACTGTACACACAACAGGGATATGAAAAGGTACCCTACTCCTAGAACAATAGATAGAATAACAGTACCAAGCAATATCACTCTGCAGGCCCCACAAATACAGTGCATGCAATCACATATTCAACAGATGTAATCTATGGTGCATGCAATAAGTGCTGCAAGCTATAGTGTGTAACAGTAGATAGGTAGGGGTTCTAATCTGGCATCCAGCAGCTAACTCAGTGTGTGTGTGTGTGTGTGTGTGTGTGTGTGTGTGTGTGTGTGTGTGTGTGTGTCTCTATGTATATAAATACATCCCCTTGCAGCACAATGGACATGCCCTCATGGGTTATCCCCATGCAACAGTTATGCACTTTTTGGCCCTGTAACTAGCTAGCTGCCCTCTAAATTTCCCTCCTCTACACAGCCTGCTGATGTAATTCACTTTAAGAGCATTGTCTGACAGCCTAATATCAGATCAACTCCATGGTGCATGCAAAAAGTACTGTGAGCTATAGTGTGTAACAGTAGATAAGTAGGGAGTTCTAATCTCACAGCTGCTCGCTCAGTGTGTGTGTGTGTGTGTGTGTGTGTGTGTGTGTGTGTGTGTGTGTGTGTGTAAATATATCCCCTTACAGTGCAATGGACATGGGCTATCCATGGGCAGTGGTTATACACCTTTTGTCCCTGTAACTAGCTGTTGCCCTCCTCTACACTGCCTGCTGATGTCATCCACCTTAAGAGTGCTGGCTGACAGTCTGATATCAGATAAACTCTGTAGCGCATGTGATAAGTACTGTGAGCTATAGTGTGTAATAGAAGATAGATAGGAATTCTAATCTCACAGCAGCCAACTCAGTGTGTGTGTATATCCATACCACATACATATGATTGCCTTTGTAATTATTTTACTGGTTGTGAGTGATGTGGCCACCCAAATGAATGACCACAACATGGCCTGCTTATATCAGCAAGCATTATGTGTAATACATGGATAGTACTTGCAGACATGAGGTGTGGTGTTTGCATCCAGTACTGTCCTCTGTACTGTGTACCACTACATAGGTAAACTTTCCACTGCGCACGCAGCCAGCATGCACTATATATGTGCTATGGCATTTCCTGTATGCATTGAGTGGAAATACTGCTAGCCTGAATGTGGCCATGTGTGCATGGCAGGCTGTGAGAGCATTGTACATCATGTCACAGAGCAATAGGAGATGTGCACATCACAAGCAAGATGGCCACACAGTCATCACAATTGTAGACATCGCTACCCCTCGTCACAGGAACAGCACATATTGCCCAAGTCCACAGGAGATGCAGCCACACCCCCAGTATTGAGATGACATCTGCCCAGCCAGTAATATAGATGACATGTGCAGAAGTGCACTGAGGTGCTCTTTGTACCGTACCAGTATGGAGGGTCTGTGTTACGGTGCGTTACGTGTGCTACACAAATGTCACTAACAAGCATGTACTACTAACATCACATAGTTGTTTAATGTCCTTAGGGTGACTAATCCATATATTATGCTTTCTAGAGATAGAGAGCATATATAATCAAGCAGGATCATACCTTGTCCTGTATGCATGGCCCAGATCACCTACAAGTATACTGAATTTCAGAGGTGACAAGCATTGCAGATGAACAGTTGTGAGCAGATACTGATGATGTGATAGAACCCTGTGAGGGGCCAAACTGTCATCTGCATGTGCTAAAACAGTTTGGAAAGTAAGTCAACACATGGCCATTGTAGTCAGATAGTGGCATGCTGATGGAGGAGTATATGGAGGGTATGGGTATGTCACCTACCTGTGACTGTGACTGCAGATATGCCATATGAATCCTGCCATACCACTGTACAGACATGTTGATGTGTGGCACATGAGCTGTACACCTGTGTAGCCAGGTCTGTGGCTACCTGTCACCCCTACATATGTACATCACATGTATGGACTACTGTGCTACTAACTGGGGACATAGGTATCCCCAATGGAAAGGACAGTACATATATATTTGATTGGGGTTTATGGCATTACTATGCCACCAGGCATGTATTTGTAATACTGTCATGCAAGACACCGACATAACACAGTGACTGTACAGGTGCTCACAAGTACCAGACAGCAGCCAATATTGTTAGCCACAGTCAGTCAGTACCTACGTGTACTGTGGAGACATGCAGTCCAAGCAGTAGAGGACCTGCAACTGTGCCCTATTGAGCACTGCTGCTTACAGAACAGATATTGAAGTTGGATACCGGTATGTTGCATATGTGTCTCATCATTGGGGCATGTAGTGACCCCCACATTGATAGTATCATAGATGCCTAAGTGGGTGCTCTGTACATGTTGCTTGAACAGGTGGCACAGTGAGATGGCTTGGCACAGTCTGGGTGTTGTATGGCCTGATGTACCCCCACCTATGTCCCTGCTGACTGCAATGATGAGGTTTATGGCAATAGTAGAGCAGCAGGGAATTCTGCCAAATGAGTACACCATGTACAGACTGGTATGGCAGCTAGTGCTTATGCAAGTGTCTGAGAGTCAAACCCTGGGAACATAACATCTGGACACAGGATATTTGCAGATGTGTCACCTCCATCACCACACCTTGTAGATATACGTTCAGAGAGCCCAGGTGACACTTATCAAGGGTAGCAGGCCTTATCACAAAGTATGAATGCATGAGTATGTGGACTGACCCCATTGTCCCTGTTAGACTGTCATAGACATATGCACCTAGGGAGCCATGCACATATAATGCTGTGGGTCTATATTAGAACCACGAAAAGTCAGTTCAGTGAACAGCTTTTACATCAAAAATGCCATTCGTTGAACTTGATCTTGTGGGGGGATGCGCCCTCCACACCCCCCGCTAATTATATATACCAATGCCAAGATTGCACTACAGTGAGGAAACAGCAACTTTTCTGATCTGCACTGTACCGCAATCTCAATATAACAGTTTGTTGAACGGCATTTTCAATGTAAAATGTTGTTTGCTCATCTGACTTTTCTTGGTTCTAATATAGACCCTACTGCTGTACCTTGCTGATGTCATATTTTTGGTGTGCTGCTATGCCATTCTGTACTGCTGTATTGCTGCCATGTCTCCATAGTTTATTCCCTCAGACTCCTGGAATAGAAACATACACAGGTCCATGAGACATGTCATCCTGTAACACTAAGACAAGTACAACATCATGCAACATAAGGTACAAAAAGTTTGGCGCATAGTCTTGACACATGCCAACATACAGTATCTGTTGTGTACCACAACAAGTGGCATGGCAAAACAATACTGCATTACACACATAAATGTCAAGTAATGTAGTCACCCTGTGCATCAGATACATAGCTTCATTTGCCTGCATTGATGGCATGGATAACAGGGATGTGGCACACGTATCATCACGTGGACAGAGTGTGGTGTGGGGGTGCTGGAGGTCTAGGCTGTGCCAAACAGTTGACAGCATGTGTGTGAGTCAGGAAGGGGTGGGGGTTAGACGGGCCATGGAGAGGTGCCATGTGTGTCTGTAGGTGACCTGCATGTGACAGTGGTGTTTGATTGTGTGCGTGTACACAGTCAAGCCCAGTGCTATCCCTAAACATATATATGTCAGACAGCTGTGGACTGTACATGGTAGAGTAGACAGTTCACTGTCTCCAGCCATGAACACGGGAACTGGCTCTGCTAGGAGTTGCACTGAAACCACCATGCCGAAGGTCAGATGTGATACTAGGACCTGATGGTGACTGCTTTCTGCTGGGTCTGTGTCCCCTGTGGAACTACCCATGATCACGTGCCCATGGACTGCCATGTTGTGGTGTGGACAGCACACTTCCCTCTGTAGTGCTGGAGGTAATGCCACTATGGGAGCGTAACTGCACATGGCCATGTGGACTCTCAGTAGTTGTGTTGCTGACCTACATCCACAGGTCCAATGCCCAACACTGGCCAGACATTCCAGCACAGACAATGTGTGTCCCAAGACAGACACTGTCTCAGCCTATTGTCTGTCCACTGCATCAGTGAACTGATCCAGGGTGTCCCCAATGTGGTGAAGCCAGTCATGTATATCAGACTGTGCTGCATCCATAACCCTAAGCATACATCTGGTGTTCCATTCAGAATGTACCTGTGCCTACATGACGGCTCGAAACATAAGTTGAGTGACTCGACATCTGACCCCAGAAAAAGGTGGTGGACGGACTGCAGGCCTCCTACAAAACCCCCTGTCAATCCATCTGTGTGGGACATCACTAGCTCTCTGGCTATGGCCAGTGTCTACACTCACTGGAGCCATACTTGCCACACTTCCCTCTTCAATGTGTCCACCCTCTGATTATCCAATATCTGTGGCCTCTGAGGACTGGGTATGTGTGGGCATACTGACTGTGTGTGAAGAAAATGGTGGCAGAAGAGGGATGTCAACCTCTGGGGCAGATTCAGCCACCGACAACCCCACCTGTCCCTCACCATGGCCACCTTCTTCATCAGAGTCCGATGAAACACTGACATCAAGTTGTGAGGGGGACAGACCCCAATCACCCATCCCCCGTCACCTGTGAAAACCAAGACAAAAGCAGTACATTACTACCTGCACTTTTATGATTGGTAATCTACACAGTCTCATACAAATGAGTATCTACAACTGCATTACCAGTCTCACATCTTCTCATCTCTGTTCCCAAGCACAACAGACAATCTCTCAACAATATACACATACAAGTCAAAGCCTTCACAGCATGCACATCAGCTACATCCAGTTAAAGTTGCCAGTACAATTTACCTGTAAGGTATGCAATATGACACTATACATGACAGAACTGCACATTAAACCCAGTGCACCTAGCTTGAGAATGATATACCAGTACTAGTGTCACTGCTTCAGGTATGTAACATCGATCCTTTGTGTTTGAACAGGCATCTTGGATTTCTTGCCTCGTGTATACCAGGCTGCATAGTCACTTATAGCTATAAGTGCAAATGTGTTAATGTTCATTCAAATACACACCTGTGATTACCCATTGTTTGAACTGGAGTCAACTGTTTCAGAATGGTACACACAAATATTCTAATCTTGCTAAACACAACATTTGTACATAGTACAATATGGCAGCCCTTAACTTTCATAGGGTATATATGATCCATAAAACAACAGCATCATACTTACCAGGTACAGGACCACAGGCTTGGGGAACTCGTGATGGACCTATGAAAGGGTGAGGGAGAGGTACTGTCAGCACCACCATATGTTGCAGCACTACAGGGTAATATGTGCATATATCCACATGTAGCTACTTGGATACTAGCTGTATTGCTGACATTCAGAGTATGTGTGCACAACTGAGCTTAAACCCCAACCCTCCCAATGCATATAGACCTGTCACCCATGTGCAAGTATGTACAGTCTGCTACAATGACTGATAAAATATTAAACTGGTGGACACAGTAATCTTACCTGGATGCTTCTCTACTGGGGGCACTGTGGCACCCACCTCCATGATGTATGGTGTGATGGATGCCTGGGAGCTGCTATGTGTTCTTAGGTTCACCAGGAATTCCTCCATAGCTGAGAGTGGTTGTACCACTGCAAACCCTCTACTGGTGGCGGCATGATCCCTGGCAACATCAGCTGCCCTTCATAGTGCAGCATTCACCATATCTGTGGCTTTGTGTCACACCTGCTCATAGGTCCTGTCCTGCTGGCCAATCTAATTGACATCCTGCACAAGGTCTACCCAGAATGCTGCCCATTGTTCATGATTATGCCTCCCCTGGACGACAACATCTGATGATGCTGCCTTAGTGCATCCACTATTACCTCATTCTCTGCATCGGAGAAGGGAGCATGTCATCTGTGATACATGGTTCCTGAAAGACAACAAAAAAGGAACACATTACAGGACCAAGTACATGGATGTCCACTATGTACGGATTCAGCATGCCCATAATGGCCTGCACTACCCACTGTTCCCTCACATATCATACCCCACAGTCTGGCAACACACTACTTGGGTGGATCCCAGCAAGATAGTAGCACTATGGGGGTATATCCCTGTGTGCCATGACAGATTCTGCTGTATGTTCCTACACCCAGCACTGCAGTGTACTGTGATGTGTTCTCTATGGGCAACCTCCCACTACTATGTCATACTGCCACTGCCAGACAAATAGCAGTGTGTTATTACAACCACTATATGGGGACAGTCCAACAACACCAGTGTGCCATAGTGACAGAAAACAATACAAACGTGCTGTAGAATACGTTCTCTGTAGGCATCATACCTCTCAACTATATAGATGTTTGCAGAATGTCAAGATACTTGCGTCATACTTTTGGTAATTTTCACACAACATTGTGGATTTCTGACAAAAGGTTGGCCAATCATTGATGGTTGATGTCAGAAAATAAAGACAGACATCTGAGTTTAAGATGCCATGCCCTTCAGAACACAGTTATGCTACTGTAATATCTGTTATTCTGTTCACTTTCTTACTTTGTACAAGCAATAGCTACAGTGTCCTTAATTTTAGGCCTTTGTTCCTCCATTAATTATGGCTTTGCTCAGATGTCTTGCTGTAACAGGTTGACAACTATGTTAGGCATAGCTCTCAACCAGACAGGGACAAATGTCAGAGTATATCAGGAACAATTAGGGACAGTTTTAAAATGTTAGAACTATTTATGTGAGACATTGACAGAATGAGAGGAGGTGAATTAGTGTGCATTGTCTGATGTTACAGGAGTATGCACCCTTAATTATTGTCACTATGTATCATGTGTAATTCACTAGCTTTCCTATGCCAACCATTGTAGGAGGGAATTCGAGGGACAGAGCTAAGATGTGAGTGGAAATCAGGGGCATTTAAGAGGCATGTCTGTAGTTCTAGGACAGCTGAGTATCAATGACATGACATTACCATAGATCTAAGACAGGCTTACTGCTGTAATCCCTATTCCCCATACCTCCATCCTCCTATCTGCATCCTGTTATATGGAGAAATCAATTACATACCTGGTGGAGTGAAGTACTCCTTTGTTGAACTTTGCTTCTGGTAATCTTTTAAAAATATGCTTTCGGTGTGAGGTAAGTCTCATACAGACTTGTTCCCCATAACAAGCTGCTTGCTTTTTTAAGGTACTGCTCATTAGCAGGTACTTGCCTCCACACCAGTCTGCAACTCTGATATGGTAATTGCAGCCAAAACAACTGAATTACACTATCATTAACAAAGGACATGCCACCAGAGTGCAATATATAAGGCCTTCATGTAGACCTGGGCACCTTTCTTAGCTGTTAAGATGGACATCACTGAGGTGTGGAGACTACAGCATCACAGAGGATGGGTACCATAACTGTCAACTGTAGAGATTTATGCAGTATGCCCACATTTTTGCCTCATATGTGTGGTCAGTGTCCCATGACAGTGTGGTCATCTGGCAATTCATTGGCAAACATTGTGGGATGAGGTCAGTAATGGAAGATACACATTTGAGTGTCAGATTTCAAACCTCTCAGAATATGCATTCTAATGCAATAGCTGCTATAATATCAATGTACTATCTATGTAGGAGCAAACTGTAAAACATGTCTCAATCTCTGGACCTTTGCCCTCCCATTAAGTATGGCTGTGTCCAGTTTCCATGTACATACAGGTGTGTGTGCTACTGCAGGCTAGAACACATGGGGGGGTGTGAGCACTTTGGAGGACGACAAGATGTACATGTAACTGTGGCAGCTGTGGCAGCCCTGTCATTACATCAGAGCCAGGGTAAGGGTACCTGTTACAGTCCCATTGAGGCATGTGATTAAGGTACATTGTCATGCAACAGTGCCATTAACAGTGTAGTAGGCGACATATAGTTATGCTATACGGAAATGTGCAGTGTGTCCCTACCTGCAGGCCTTTGACTTGCAAAACTGGATATTAGCAAGTAACCTGTGTAGATAAAGATTGCATGACTCAGCCATTAATTGCTCTCTTCACAATAATGTAATTAAGCTGCAACACAAGACTGAATTTGAACCCAGGACTGTGTGTGGCAAAATGTAATGCAGGCAAGGCATTTAACAGACTGAGCTACTGACTCACTGCTACAGCAGGAGTAGTTGCCAGGTATATGTGCAGACATACAGGCTATGACACACATTGTCTGCATCCATCAGTATGTGCATGGCTTTCAATGGCTGCATTTCTGCACCAGGGTCCATGTTGAACATGTTCTTTGTCAGTGATGCCCTAGCAGGTGTTTTTCTACATGTTGCTGATACAAGGGCACATTTACCTGCTATCACAGACCTCACTTACATCCATTTTTATGTCTTTGGCTGTCCAGTGGTGTATTATTACACCAGAGTCCAAGGTACAGTCCCATTTTCCCATTAATTTTTAGTTCCAGATTGTGTGGTGTTGCGTGGTGCACAGCTTCGCTGACACACTCTTAATGACTGTAAGTGGCAATCACTAAGTTTTGAAAATATCTGTTTTAATTAAGATCTGCATGGTGTGATGGGTTAATACAGTGTGCTGTAGGTGTGATGGGCTCAGGTTTGAAACATGGCAGAGGTGTCTATTTTGTACATGTGTTTAACAATGTTAGAAATACATTTATTCATTAAAACTCTATTTATCAGAGCTAAGTGAAGCTGCACTGCATGCAGTGCAGCTCCATGCTGAAAAAATAGAAAGAAGAGGAAAAAAGAGGAGATAGGAAAGTGGTGAAATGGGGGCAAGCAGGTGGAAAACATAGTGAAAGGCAGGTAGTGATGTGCAGGAAGGGTGTATGAAAAAGCCACAGCTATCCATTTCTTGTATAGCAACAGCTGTGCACAGATTTTGTAGATGAATTTGGAGTATCAAACCCCAGAGAGAGGGGTGAGGACAACATAACTGCATTGTCAAGCCAATTGGACCAAATTACTTGTGTCTAGTGGATACATGTGTGAAATGGAGAGCAATATATGGGGCAATACTTTTTTTTGGATCAGGTGCCCATTTTTTTATTATTAAGGTGAGAGTGGAATGTTGGGGAAGGGACATAGGTACATGTGGAGAGGTAAGTTGGGTAGGAGAGGATGCATTCACAGACAGACAAGAAAGACAAGATAACAGACAGGGGTGGTATGTGACACATGAGGTGGATGAACACCTTGGATAGGGAGGGTGTTGTGGAATCCAAGTCACACGTGCCTCCAGATGGCAGCAGTATGACTCACATCCCCACCCATGGGACTGTTGGGACTGCTGCTTCACTGCAATGAGGGTGACTGTGCTGGAGGCTGGGCTCCAGGGCGAGGCTGCCCCACCAGGTCAGCCAGTGTGCTCTCAATCTGGTGCAGGCAGCGTTCATAGCTGCAATGAACAATCCTGTGCAACATGAATGGTCCCTCCACCACTGCTCCCAGGTGGAAGCTGGGCCACATCCCCTGAGGTGGTCCCACCCGATGCCACAGGTGGTGGAGGGGCAACGAAGGGGGAACCACTGGTCTGGGTCCCAGACGTACCAGAACCTGGTGTCATGGCCAGTTGAGGCAAGGTAGGCAGATCAGGTGGAACCGGCCTACCCTGACATCCTGTGGTAATGGAGGTATAGCAATAAGTGTAGGTTAGTTGTGAGCAAATCATTGTTAGTAATAACAGCATGGCAGAACATTGGAAGTAACCAAATTACATATCAATGCCTATTATGTGAAATACAACAATAAATAACAGAACATTCAGTATGTTAACAGCATGCCAGTAACAGTTACAGCATGATGCCAACAAAACAGGTAATTTAACAAGATACGTTAATATGCAACCATTATAATACATAACAATAATAAAACACATGTCCCAAAATACAGTTAATGTAACAACATATGTTAATAGTAAAGCATAACCAATGAATACCTTTGTGTGCAGCCCATGCAGTAAAGTACCAATAATCATGAAGAACAACATGCTGTCCAGGTCAAGAATGTGTTCCAACTATTTATTAGAAAAAACAACAAGTTAAGTGCTTTCATCCCCTCAAGGACTTCATCAGAATGCGAAAGCGCTTAACTTGTTTTTCTAATAAATAGTTGGAACACACTCTGGACCTGGACATAACCAATGAATAACAGTAATAAATAAATTAAGGGAAGGGGTGGGGGGGGGGGGAGAGAAAAAGAGTCTATTAGTAACATTGCTGGTTATTTGCTTGACAGCAATACTACTATCTACTCTATGCGTCTATATTTTCTTTATGTGTACAGTGACTACAAGTCTCCTATAGCAGCTGTAGCACATATATATATCTCAAGGTATTTGCATTGGACACCATGGGCCAAGCAGTAACAACTATTAGTACACATCTACGCAGAACACTTGTACATCAGGTGGACTTATATAACTACCAAGGTGTTTTGTGGGCTGATTTGGGGATACTTTGCAATCTAGGTAATGATTTCCATGGTAATCCTGTGACAGATGGATTATGCGCTATTAATTACATAACGTGAAATCATGACACTTGAGAGACATGTATGTATACAGTACAGACCCTAAACAGCTGTTATGCCTTGGTTGGCAGGTATGGGAATAGAACCCAACAGCAGTGATTGCAGGGAACATCTGCATAGAATGTATTAATTGACTGCAGCAACTTTTAACAGATACTCCAGACATACAACCATACCAGGATTGCACATTTTATTTCTGACTGAACATTGCTGATGAACACATTCTTGCTAATGATTTTAACAATCTGTGACATCTTAACACACAATTATCTACTCATAATATGGGCTAGCTCACCCATTTATCTGTAGCTCCTGTGTAGTGAGAAATTGTAAGCATTATGTGACTGCTACTTTAATATTTACTGCTACTTATCACTGGATCCGAACCCTGGACTGTGTGTGGCAAAATGTACTGTATAAAGAGCATTTAACAAACTGAGCTACTGAGTCACTGCTGATTATTGACTGACTGATATTTGCCTAGAGCTCACCTGGAACCAAAATATGACCTGGTAGTACTACTACAGTGTTATACTAGACTGCAGTTACAGTAGAATGCACACGTATGAAATATAAGCATAATGCAGATAGTACGTAAGCTATATTTCAGTATCATATCTGTGAAGTCAACAAAAAATATTGGCTCATGGAGTGGGCTACCTCACCCATATATGTTTATTACCTAATGTCTGTGGATGATAAGAGTATTATGTGACCAATACTGGCCTAGAGACAGAATTGAACAGTACTATATGAGTTAACCAATACAATTTGCAGCCATTAGATTTGCATGCCACAGCTATTACTGTGTTATACTTGACTGCAGCTCCTTACTTTACAGCCTCAATGCATACAGCTCTACTGCAATGGTTATGACAACACAATCCTGATGTCCACCATTTTCCTTGGTGTTATTGGTATTGTTTCATGTTTTTATTGAACTACAGTTGGTATTATTCATTTATTGCACTATGGCTCTAATTCCACATTTGTTGCACTACAGACTTTATTGTATATACTTTAATGCAGTTATTGGTATTGTTTCATGTTTTTATTGCACTATAGCTGGCATTATTCATTTGTTGCACTATAGCTCTATGTCCACATTTATTGCACTACAAACTTTACTGTATATACTTTATTGCATTGAATGCTTTACACATTCTTGCTTATTTCACTACAGTTAGCATAATACATCCATACTCACCACACTCACAGCGCAACCTGGCCAAGCACCCTGCATGTGACTCAACATTGCAAATCCTCTCAGCTGCAGCTGTTGTTGAGAGAGAAGCACACCATTATGCATACCAGTTTTGCAGACATTCAAGATTAATTGTTTGTAATTAAACTTAAAGACATGCATCTGGAGCGTTTTTCCCCAAGCTTCCACTGAAAATAGGCTCTGTCCTAGTCAGACTTTCCTGATCAACAAATGTTAAATAAAATAAAATATTGTTTATTTTACATTTGTTAACTGGGGAAAGTCTGACTTGGAATGAGCCAATTTTCAGTGTAGGCCCGGAGAGAAACTCTCCAGATTCATGTCGTTGTAACGTGGGAGGAAACCGGAGCACCCAGAGGAAACCCACATGAATGCAAGGAGGACATGCAGACACCGCACAGAAGGCACCCCAGCAGAGAATCGAACTGGAGAACCTCTTGCTGTAAGGCAACAACACTACCACTGCACCACTGCGCCATCCAAATAAAATAAAATAAATACATAAATAAATTACATATTGGTAAAACAGAAATAAAATTACTTACATATTTTGTGGGGCATTCCCTGCCCTCGCTTCTTGGACCTAGGTGTCCAGGGTTCTCCTCTTTCACCTTTTCAGGTCATCATGGTGATGATGACACTGCTCACCTGTGCAAGGGATACCAGTGACACTGGTGAATTCTCTGGCCAGCCGGTCCCAGGCCTCTGCCTTACACTTCAAGCCCTGGAAATCTCCCTGCAGCAGCCTGTCATCATGGTTTTTCATGAGGATCCCAACCATGACCCTGGACTCCAGAATGCCCCAACGCTGTACCTGAAAGCACACACTTTCACCACCATCACCAGCCATATTATACTTTCAGTTGACAGAACTCCAGGAGATTCTGCTGTATTTCTACCTATTGGGCTTAATATAGGCTCTTTTCCTGCCCTTAGACGTTATTGGGCAACATTCAAAAAAGTGCTCCATTGCTTAGCACCTCGCAAACCAGCACAGCTGAGCTAAGAAGCGAGAAAACTCACAGAACTCTAGTCTTAGAGGAGCTTAGCAGTGCACAAACCAGCCAAGCAGAGCTGAGCAGCGCACAAACATTGGCAGCCATTACCATGTTTATGGTGTGCTTAGCAGATCTAAGCACAGTTAAGCAGAGTTTAGCAGAGCACAGCAGGGCCATATTTTAAAATTGTCTGCATAAATATGTATATCAAAATTAAATAATATTTTCCCTTCCATGCATTCAAACCCTAAATACTAAAATACATATGCCAGCACCACAAAACTGAACTATTACATTTAATAGATGAGGTGAAAAACTTGATGTTATAATTTATATTGAAATATTTCAAATTAATATAGTCAAAAAACAGAGGAAGCTGAAAGAGGAGACAACTAACTAGAATTAGGCCAAGAAAGCAAAAAGTTTTCCAAACATTTAGCTAGTACAGCAAATGCCTGGTATTAACAATTATGGGAATGGAATAATGTTTGGAAAGAAAGGTTCAGATCAAGGCAACAGTTTAAAAGTGGTGTGCAAAAGAATGAAAGTTTAAAACTGAATAAAGTGGAAGGTAAATTTAATATGAAAAAAATAGAATTCTGTGGCTTTACATTTTCTTAATAAGGCATTTCATCAGAGCTTAAAAGTAGAATCTCTTTACTACAGTACAGAACCACAGGACATAGTAGCTGTACAAAGTCTTTCAGGGATGGCTTCTTAGTGTTCCACATTCATACATGATATTTTTCCTATAAAATAACCTCTAAGAAAAATGATAAGAAGGTATCCTGGGCATGGTGTGAGTAATACAATCAAATTCAAAGACCACTTAATATTAAAGGGGATAATGGCATATTTTGATCTCTAGTAGAAGCAATTCCTGTTGGATTAGGAGTAATACTAATACAAAGGGACGGTGACCATTAAAAAACAGTCACATATGCAAGTGAAGCCTTAAAAATATTGAAAAGTATTCTAAACTTTAAAAGTGCTCCCTAGCATTTATATGGAATTGTGAGTATTTCTGTTCAAACCTGTCATGAATGCCTTCACTAAGTGTACACCATTTTGAGTGAATAGGCAACACAAGCATAACTTATACCTTCTTTCTGCTAATTTTAGTTTTCCTACTGATTTTCTTGCAGCCTTAAATATTGAGGGAAATTCATAAAGGTTACCACAAAATGTAGACTATGTGTACAGTGTAATCTCTTTGAGTGAATAGACAGCACCAGTAATGTGGTAGGGATGTTCTTGTATATAGATTGTGTACACAGTGTAGGTTTTCATGAATCTGGCCTAGATTGGCTATTGATCACAAGCCACTAGAATTAATAAGGAATAACTCAAGATGAAAATCTCTTAAAACAAGAGTAAGGTCAGAATTCAGACTATAACTACTTTTTTAGAAATTATTTCCAGAAAAAATAGGAATACAATACAATACAACTGATTTCATGTACAGGCATTCTGCAAACAGTGTTAATATTCATATGCAATGCAGAAAGTTAAGTTTAGGTGAGGAGTATATACATTTCACTGCAGAAAATGTTATATCAAAAGCCCTAGAATCAGAGGAAGTCCAAACTGAAACTAAAACAGATCCTTTACTGCAAAGGGTCCTTGGGTTATGTCAGAGTAAAAATATGACATTAATGATGATGTAACTCATGCATCAGTCATAAAGAAATATGGAAACTACCAAAATGATCTAACTGCATAAGAATGTTATATCACGATCATTAGAGGCAATAGTCCTACAACTAGCTCATAAGACACATCAAGGGAGGATGAAAACCAAAGTTTTGCTTAGAAAATCTGGTTTCCAGATGTAGGCAATACAATGACCCCAAGCCCACATGCATTTCTCTCTGTCTCGCAGTGTGATCTGACAAAAATGACTGCAGGAGCATGTTGTGTGATCAAACTTCATTTCGGTGAATGCACGAATAGCAAGTCCTGTTTACTGAAATTGCATGGGGGGTGCAGGGGGACTTGCCCTCCTGCAAAAAAAAAAAAAAATTGTTGAGTTGTTTGTTCGTCGAAGATGGTTTTGACGAATGGCTTTTGCTTTTTTTTCTGTTTGTCGAAATTATCTTCAAGTGAGTCAGCATGAATCCAGTTACTGCATGATATTGCCCACTTCTGCAGAAGCTTTGACCACTGGAACCACAGTGTTAGAACCACCAAAATAATGTCAGTGCTGTCTGATGATCCTTAGCTTAGAGCAGATGCATAGTTAGATCAGAAAACCTTCCTCTTCAAAAAATGTAAGCTTTTAATGCCTACTCATTTGAGATTTCTCTCTCTCTCTCTCACACACACACACACACACACACACACACACACACACACACACACACACACACACACACACACACACACAAAATGTTATACACACATAATGTTATTCACCATATTGATCTCCTCTTCTTCAAATATGACGGGTAAATCAATCCGCGCAAGTAGATTTATCAAAGCATAATATAGGAAATCTCATGCAAAGTAGTTATGATTGTACAAATAAATTATGGTCACTGCCATGATCATGGTTAATATCTCTACTAAAAATGCTTTGCACATGTGAATAATCTCCAACAAAATTTGTACAACACCTGAACCACAAAAGGGAATATCACATTCATACTAGCTACCTTTCTGTTATTAATGCAGACAGAGGCAACATGATATTTGGGGTCTTCCTGTTCAGACTTCAACTGAATTTACTGCCCATTATCTGTTTTATTAGCTCAAGAGTACCTGATTTGATACAGTGCCTGAGATTTTCTATCTATTGCTGCTCTCACTGCTGGTAAACCTAAAAGAGCTCTAAAAATGGGAGGTAAAACATTTGTTAGTTCTGACATCTGACATTTGGAACATCTACCTCTTGAGCATCAGCAATTCTAAGTAACAGAAACATTTAAAGAGAGCTAAATGTTACAGTAGCAAATTTTAATTCTGATGAAGCACTTGTCTAAGCTGTCATACTTCATACATTAACAACCTCCACAACCGTTTAGAATGCTTTTTATGTATTTATTGCCAACATTTCTTTTATGTTTATCTATCACACATTTCTACGTTTCATGTCTGTCTCTCTCTCTCATTCTTTCTATTTATCTGTCTGCTTGTCTGTATTCAGTTTGCTATCACTTAGATCATGGCTGAAAGGTCTGTTTGGATCTGTACACTTACCCTTTCTGCAAATAAATAACCAGATTCAAAGGGAAGCAATTTGCATCTACACTGAAAAACATAAAATATGCTGCTAGATTCATAAACAGTGCATTGTCTCCATCATGTGACTAGCAGTCTTAGTGTAGTACATGATCCAGATCCGCATATGAATACTAAAGGGACACGGCATTACAATTCACCTTCTATGAAAGTCTTACTATTCAAGAAAACTGCTCCATGATGTGCCAAGCACCAATATGCTGTACTCCATTTGCCAAATACATTGGGGAGCAACTGCCACTTCTGTACTGTTGCTATATACAACTTACACAGCACTATGTATTTAGAAAGCATTATGGGTTGTATAGACAGCCGCCATAAGACTGATATATGGTTCATGGGTTCATAGGTTGTTAATAGGCTAATGACCACTAGGATACTTACAAGCCTAGTCATGCACCCCAAACTATTTGGGTCTGGAGTATGGCCTCTGTCCATAAGGGACATAGGGGCCAGACCAGGGGTAAATTTATGATTTCCCAACCAGTTGTTAAGGTTTCATTTGACTAAGGTCTGGGATGAACTTTGCTTTACATGGATGGGAAGCCTTTTCCATAGTGTGGGGATCATTTGGGACATATGTCTGTCTGCCCAGCATGTTCTGTTTATGACGCAAGTGAAGTTCAGATCCCTGCTGCTTGTGTTTCTGGTGTTATTTATTTTACACATGTGCAACGGGTCCATCATAGCTGGATTTGAGGAAGTCCTGTAAGTTAAGCAAAAATCCTCTCTCAGCAGTCTGTAGGAGACTGAATACAGAGAAAAAGTCTTTAGGGGATCAGTGTAGGACAGGGTATTTATGCCCTGAATTCTGCTGGTGAGAAACCTTTTTGGATGTTCCCACTGTTGCAAATGTCTGGTTAGATACATGCCAAAGGGTGCATTGTTTCAGTCTGATAAGGGCTGAGTAGAGTAATGCTATAACTTTCTTGGAACTGGATGGCATACCATACAGACTGCTGTCTACATATGTTCCTAGATCTCTTACTACTGAGTCATCTCTTAGGGGTGTTTTATTGATGGAGTATTTAACTTGGTTTGACAATTTCCCAAAGGGCATTATAATGTATTTTCCTGGCACTGAGTTTTAGGTCACGGCTTTGGCACCAGTCATTTGTCTGAATTAAACCCTCTTGCAACATGTTGGTATTTTGGGGGGAATATATAATAGCTCCCAATTTAGAGTCTTCTGCAAACTTGGTGATCCAGAGGCATTGAACATTAGCCTTGACTTCCAAGAAGTAGATGCCAAACAGGAGCGGGCCCAGCATGGAGTCCTGAGATACTCTACTGGTGAGTGGTCTCTTGGTGGAGGTGGTCTTACTGATCCTGACTTCTTGGGTCCTGTCTGTGAGCCAGCTGGCTATCCAGCAAGTTATGTAGGGATTTATGCCAAGTTCAGAGAGCTCATCAATAATGTCTGAGTGGGTTTTTGCATTGAATGTCTTGACTAAGTCAAGATGTGCAGTTTGCACTGTTTTACCCTTGGCCATTGCCTTGGTGTCCCTCTTAAAAAAGTCTACCAGGTTAAGTAGGCATTATCATGCCTTAACAAAGCCAAATTGGGATGGGTCCAGTGTCTATAGGTTGCCGATGTCCTTCTTTATCATTTCCATGATAATTTGTTCCATGGTTTTGCATATTTGTCTTGTTAAACTGATGGATCTGTAGTTACCTGGGTCAGTTGATGGTCTACTCTTATGACTGGGAATGACTATTGCAGTCCTCCATTCACTTGAAAAATGGCCTGTTTCAAGGCTATATTTAAAGAGCACCTCAAGTGGAACTGATAGGTTATATTTTAGACTGTTCAGGAGACAGCCAGGGATGTTGTCGGGACCCATGGAGGCAATAGTCTTGGTTTTAGCAAGTGCTTTCAGCTCTTAGTCACTGGTAATAGTTGGGGGGGGGGTATGTTGAAGGGGATTTTACCTGTTGGAGCTGTGAATGAGCAAGGGGTGAAGTCTGAGCTGAATTTATCAACCAGGAGATTTGCTATGTCACCCTGATCAGTGAAGGGGGTATCATTCACCACCAGTTCAGTATACTGCTGTGCATTACGGTTGGCCTTGTTGGACTTAATTAGACCTCTTAGTTTCTTGTTTAGATGTATAAATGAGCACCTGTCTTTAAGGGAGTTGCTCATCCTGACTTTTGCTATGACTTTACTTCTTTTATTATATATCCTGTTTATAATAGGATTCCACCAGTGGGGTGTGTTTTTAATGTTTGTTTTGGTACAGCAGCCTGTATGCAGCCAATCACATTTGTGTACAATTCTGCATAGGTAGCTCTTATCTCAGAGTTAAGTGGAGCCTTGAATTTTGACAAACTGTAACTTAATGTAATGTAGTTTGCCTTAGAATAGTTCCTAGCTGTTACTGGTTATCTGGGTTGATTTTTAATTCAAAGGAGACAGCTTTGTGATTTGACCTCACTAGTGAGGACATGACACAATTTAAAGGGCGGGCTAACACTCTCCCATGTTGGTAAGCATCAGATCCAGTATGGTTAATCCTCTGGTTGGAGTGTGCACTATCTGTTCTAGGGTGTTTATGTTAATAAAGCCCAGGAAGCATTATGCCTGTGAGTTTGAGGCAGTGTAAGTTTCCCAGTCTATAGAGGGGAAGTTAAAGTCACCCATGAATAGGGTGTTTCGTTGGATGGTAAGTGTCTCTTACAGGTTTAGGTAAGAGTCATGAGACTCTAGGGGCATAGATAGTGACCTGTAGCTAGCCATGATATGGTTAAGGTTCTTATCTATGGTAACTTGCAGGTGGATGAGTTCAATGGTATCATCATGTTTAACCAACTTAGAAGTATGTTTGTTACTAATGTAGATTGAGATGGGTCTATATCAGTTTATCAAAAGTTTATTTCTCTGAACCTTCATTCATCGACCCTAATACAGTGAACATTCACTTTAAGTAATGACTTACTGGGGAAGGAACGAGTTGCCTAGTATTCTGACCTTCACACAAAGCACAGTATTTCAAACCCACCCATGTGAGGGGCTTTGTCCCAACACCCCAACCCCAAATATATATACCAATTGCAAGATTGCACTACAGTGGGGAAAAGAGCAAATTTCTTATGATGGCCAACTCATTGCTTTCCTTAGGTAAGTCATTCATTGAAGTGAATGCTCACTGATGTGAATGTTCGCTGTATTAGAGTCAATGAATGAACGTTCATGGAAATGAACCTTCGACAAAGTGATATAAACTTGATTGAGACACATCCACCTTTGGCCCCAGTCTGTGCTGTTGTTGGTCTAATGTGTGGAAGTCTATGTAGCCTTGCAATGCTGGAGTACTTTCTATGGCTTTAAACCAAGTCTCAGTCATAACACAGATGTCTACATTATCCAGAGTGAGGAGGGCTTGAAGGCTGTGGAGGTTTTTTTTTTTTTGTTTAGGCTCCTAGCAATGATCAGCACCTTAAGGCTGCTTCAAAACTATTTCATTGTGTTGGTAGTTTTGTATTTGGCATTGCCTAAAAAAGCTCTTAGGGGTGGATAAAGTTTTATCCAATATCCGAAAGTCTAGAGGAGGAAGGTGCAGCCCATCCTTGGCAAAGCAATGTGGTCTGTTGACCATGTCCTCCCATGTTGAAAGATATTGGATTCCTCTAGAATGACATCAGAAACTTAGCCAATTATTAAAATCAATCACTTTACATTCATACTGTGGCATCATCCTTGTTGAAGATAGAATGTTGCTCATTGTAGGGCTTGTACTATCTGTGACACATATTGCAAGAGATCCATTATGCATCTTTTCATGTACTCCACTGAGGTATGTTTCAAGTCATTTACAGCCGGTTGTGAGTGATATTATGGATCCTGGCTCCAGATAGGAAACTAACTGTTTTCTTTTCCTTATCTAAACTGGTGAGTGGGGACTCTGTGTGTTGTACAGTGGAATCCATAATGACAAGAGTATCAGGTAAATTACCTACTTGACTTATGGGCTTTGTTCTTGTGGAACTGTTAGGTGCAGCTTATGTGAGATGTTTGGTGTTGCTTTTGGTCTGAGTTTTAGTGATTGCTGAGGAGCAGTATTGCTGTTAGGTGGTTCTGGAGTTCTTTGAGATTTGGGAAGGTTTCTTTTAAACCCCCCATCATTAGGCAATCTGTGTGTGTGTGGTGAGTAGTGTGTGTGAGGGATGTAGTGTGGATATTTCTGACAACCTCATTTGTATGTAAGATTTTGCCTCCAAGAAAGCTCTGTATTTACATCTCTTGCATGTCATGTTCTTTTCTTATTGATTAACTGGTTGTGCGAGAACATGAGACAATTGCTTCATTGCTTCAGGATGCCCAATCTACCAAGCTGACCACAGAGACATTTGGAAATTGCATATTCATGTTGTCCGGTCCTGTAATAGGTTGGGTTGTTCAGGATTAAGGATTGGGTTTTAACAGGGTCTCTTAGGGTAGAATCTAGGGTTAAAGGCAATATGTTATATAGTGCTAGGATATGGTAGTGCTATTCCATGTGCAAACTAGCTCCTCTAAACTTTATTCCACACAATGCCACACCTTTTAATAGGTTTTGGACCTGATCTTAACTTTATAGAGACGTTTTTATGTCTAGGCATTAGTTAATGTACTGGCCACTGCTGATCACAGCAGCTCAGTGGGGCAGCTCTGCTCAAACTTGTCTGATTTATAACAGAGAAAAAGCTTCAAAACTAACTCTTATATCCTCTAGCCAATAAACAACCACACTTTAAGCACCCTGGAGTGCTTCCAACTCAGGTATACCAGGTAAACACTTTCTGCCACAAGATGGATGATACTGGAATTTCATAATGTAAAAGTACATCAAAAGCAGCTTTTAAGTCCAGATTAAACAACAAGCAACTACCAAACAACCAAGTCCCTGGCTAATTCACCTTTCTGCAAGGTGATTATGAGGCAAAAAGAATTTTAAAAGCCAACAGAGAAACAACTATTTTTGCCACAAAATTAAATAAATGCTTTAACAGTGCTGAAAAACACTAGTGATCACTGTATAAAGCAGGTACAATTGCAGTAAATCAAGAAAATATTCTTATCTTAGCGTGGATGTCTCTGGATGCAGTTAAAGCACTTGAAAAGCATTACAGAGTTCTCTATAAGTGAACACTGAGCCTTGCAAACTTGCCTGATTTATAGCAGAGAAGAAAAACTTGAAAACTGACTCTTATGATCTCTTAGTCATTAAACAACCACACTTTGAGCTCCCTGTAGTGATTCTCAACTCAGAGAGACCAGGTAAACAGCTTCTGTCACAAGATAGACGATCCTGGAATTTCTTAATGTAAAAGCACAGCAAAAGCAGCTCTCATGTGCATGGTAGTCCATGGGGGGAGGTTATACAGCTCTGCAGTCCTGATGCAGTGTGATTCATAAAGGTTTTTCCATTGTTGGCCAGGATTGCAAAGTAGATTTTACTTTTGAATTATGTGAATAAGGGCATTTGTTGTTGGTGATGCTACCATTGTCCGGAAGCTAGTTTCATAACAGGATAGTGTGTGTATGTACCTATGAGACACGAGCTATGTCAGTGGATCCATTTATTTTGAATATTGAATGTTCCTTTCTCTTATTATTTGGCATGATGTTCCTCTTCTCAGCACCACGTCAGTTCTACAGAGATGTCAGGTTTACAGCTGGAGTTTTACCTGCTGTAGGCACACAGTTGTATCTGCATATATTTACACAATTCTGCCACTTTGTCCTTTGTGATTCAGAGGTTTGTGAATCAAAGAGACTGTTGCAGCACTTCTTTTCCAGCCTTCTGTTCTTCTCCAGATATGCAGCAGTACATGTTGATACTCCCAGGCTGTAAGGCAGATTTATGACTTGCACAGGGCTCTGGTATATAGCTTGTACCATGCATCAGCTCTAAACAATTATGTATTGTGTCTGTGAATACCAGCTTTTAAACTAAATGGCATTCAAAAGAAAGCTGACAGAATCTGTTAAGTCAGGGTTTTCCTAAATGCACTTTTCACCAAAATATCAAGTCCTCAGCATGTCATTGCTCCAACGGTACTCAGTCAATAAGATTTTGCATTCTTAGTGTCTTTTGTTGGCTCAAAACTACAGATATAAATCTGTTATCCTATATATCTTTAAATTCAAACAGAGTTCAAAATTTTGCTACCTGTTAATAAAGACCTTAGAAATAAATCTGTATGCTTCTGTGTTACATTAACCTCATACACCTTATCCGAGAAATTGAAATTTAACATAGACACATGGTTTTTGCCCTTTCATAGCTAGAACTGCTATAAAATGTAAGCTAGGACCAGAAAAAAAGTAGCAGAAATGCATAACACATATCGACAAGCTGATTGCATAATGATTACTGCTGCTTCTGAAATTCAGTTCTAGCCTCGACATTCACTCCAGCTTCTTGCCACAACCCAGTAACAGTACTAGTTATGCTAGTTGTACCCTCTAATAAATGTACACATGAATATGTAAATAAATATCAACCAACCAACAAACAAACAATCAAGCAAATACCTAAACTGATATTAGGCTAGTATTGTGCATCCCTTCTCCTTGGCTCTTTCCTACAAATGAGTCTTTTTCTGTGTAGGGTGAACCTGGTTAACAAAATATAGTTTGGTTTTCACAGTTAGTTTCCACTAGGTACAGGCAACATATTCCTTAAAGCTGGGTTCCAGTTATTAAATATACACTTTAATAGTGAGAAGTAAGGGCATTGATTTTACTGGGATCCCTAACTAAACCAGTTAAATTCAGACGAGAAATTAGAATCAGTATTAACTTAAAGCAAACTGTCCCAAAATCTAATTGCATGACTTTCAAGAATAAAATCTGTTCTTTTTCACTGAACAGCCTTTTTGATAGAAACTGCTATGATGAAGTGGTCTCAGAGTTTATTTATCTCAGCAATCACAGGTGGCAGTACCAGTGATAGAGCTCAAAATGTATTGAAGGGGACCAACCCTAGCCTGGTAAATCCCTAGTGGGCATGTGCTGGGGGAAGGGCCAGCAATCTAAGCAGTAGACTTTTAACTGTTAAAAAGAGGATGGAGGGTTCAAGTCACTGTGCCAACCTCCTAGAACCACCACTGGCTATATCGTTCTGAAGGGGGAGGAGTGCTAGGATCATAACCTTTGCAGAAGACCATGTGTAAAACATTTATTTTTGATGCACTAAAATCACTGCCTCTACTGGAAAGCACTTACTTTATTATTCTGGTGGTTTTCACATGGGATTTGCTGAAGCTGGCTTTGACTAATCATTAAATATCCAAGAATATCTCAACAGAGTAAAGTAGACTATGAGGTAATGAGGTATGGTATGAGGTGCAGGTAGGCTGTATGTGAATCAAGCAGTTTTATAATGAAAGGGCTGTACAGCCTTTACTGAAGATATTTTCCATACTCCTTACTAATGTATGTGTGAAGATGCTGATAAGAAAAGAAACATGGTGTTTGAAGTATGGGTCTGAATTTCATAGTGGAAATTAATACTAAAGAGGTACGGACAAGACTAAAATTGAGTTGGATCTACACACACACTATATACACACACACACACACACACACATATATATGTATATATATATATATATATATATATATATATATATATATATATATATATATATATATATATATATATATATATGTATATATCAGTGGCGGCTGGTGACTTCAAATCAAAGGGGGGGTGCAGGACACAGCTGAATGGGTGGGGTCAAGGGGAAGGGGTGTTGTCAACTAGAAAGTGGAGGAGCTATGCTCAAAACCACAAAAACTAACTTTAATTAAATATGCTGCCCTGGGTGGCAAACCATCATTATGAGAGTTCAATCAAGACAAAAATAAGTGTAGAAGAATAAAAATATTTCAATGCATTGGCTGCATGACAGCTTACTTAATATCTAGATGGAAACAAAAGGTTGTGAGGCATGAAAAAATAAATTACTTTTTAAATACATTGCTGGAATGCCAGTCAAAATCAAGTATAAGAAAAAACAGAAGCACTCAACTCAAACCACTTCTCCTTGCACTGCAGTTCTAATTATAATTTATATTCAGCTTTATTAAAGTACCAAGTAACATGCTGAAAGTAGAAATCTCTGTGATGCCCCCACTTGTAAAAATGTTTCTTATTCAAAAAAGACCTGCTGCCTGACAACTATCTACTTGTTTCATGGGGAAAACATGAAAGTAAAAAATGAAAAGCAAACAAGAAACAAGCTCAAGATACATTGCTTAAAGGATTACTGTACAGGTTATGGACCACACATGATTGGCATTCTGTTTAGTTTATGGGTAAAGTCTGTAGAGATGACTGGAAGTCTCCAACAAATGTAATGAGCTTTTTAAAATAATGGAATCCTGTCCTTTAATACCCAAGGCTTATACATTATCTAGTCAAGTATTCTCTGCATGGCAACAACAGAAAGGCTTTCAATGTTGGCAATTCTTTAACAGTATGCTTATTAAAGCTTACTTGCATCTTACGATCTCAGACAAGCTTACCTTATGGTCATTAAAGCATTGCTACTTAAACACAGAGCAACAGGCACTTTGAGTAATAAGCATAAATCAACAGTACAAAAATATGACAGAAACCAGACCATTCTGCAAAATCAAGGACAGATGAAAAGCCACTGTAGTACTTGTGTCTACCTTGGATGGGGGGGACACACTGCACATTTACACTGCATAACTACTCCTTGCCTTGCTTGGACACATCCAGAGTCACTACATGGTGGAGTGGGGTGCAACAAGTATGTCACAATTTGAAATGTCTCTGGCTGACTGTGATGGCTCTGACACATTTGTCATACCTCTCAACCTCAGAGCAAGAAATCTGGACAAAGCCATACAAAGAAGTGGGACAAAGGCCCAAAAATAAGGACAATTTTAAATATTGCTCTAATAAACTTAGAAAGATAATAGAATAGGTCTTGCATTAGTATGACTTTTCTGAAGGGTATAAAATCTGAAACTCAAATGTCTGTCATTATTTTCTAACTTCAGTCTTTAGTGATTTGTCACTAATTTGCCAAAAAACACAATTTTATGAAAAATGGACCAAATGTGATGCAAAAATATAAAATAGCCACACAATACAGCTGGGAACCTGTCAAAGAAGGGGCACTTTAATATTAGTACTGCAAACTTGAGCAGCTGACAAAATAAAATAATCTACATGCATTTCAAGTAATCTATAACTTTGATTATTACAGTTATTTATTAATTGTAAACCCTCCATGTTTTCTTCCAAAATTGCTATTTTGCTGAGGGATTATTAGGGGGAAGAGCAACATTTTGAGCCAAAATCGGGGACAGTTGAGAGGTTGGCTATGCCTAATTCTATAAAGCAATTTATTTGCATGTACCTCTCAACCTGTTAATGCAGTAAATCTGAACAAGGCCAAATATATTGGGGGAACATATAAACAGTACTAAAAATTGCTCTTGTATAAATTGAGACAGTTGATAGAATAACAGTTCTTACTTTAGCATGCATTTTTCTGAAGGTTATGAAGTCTGAAACTCAATGTATCATTATTTAGTGACTTAATTTCTAAATGATTTGCCAGAAAACTACAAAATTTATGAAGAACAAACCAAAAATAAGAAGCAAAAATCTATTCATTCTTTGAAAATCTGGACAGTTGGGAGGTATAGTTCAGCTGGGCCTGTCTGAGTTTGCCACTCTTCCCCCCTGACAAAATCATGGTTGAATGGAGCCTCTGCAGGCATTCCAATGAACCATTACTTGGCTATTTCACTCCATTTACCATAAACACTAATGTGCATACTGCTTTACTTCTATGATGAGTTGGACTTCATTTGAAAGTTTTATTTTGTATTTTACAGCACAAACACTAAGTCATCTACTAAACAAAGCAATGCAGTCTCACAATGAAAACTTAGCATTAAAACTTCTCTGCCCTTGAAACTCACATTCATTGAAACAGCATTGAAACCCACATTCAAAGAAAATACATTTTGCCAGTTAAATATAAAGATTAATTTTGCGCTGTTTTCAAATCATAGGCCCCTTGCATATGAAACATACATGTGCTCTTTGATACACCTTCCTCATTGTACTAAATTATATTCCTTGTACAATATATTACAGTTGTTAGAGGGCGTTTTAAATTTGTTTTGAACATTTTTCCAGTAAGCAATGAAACAAAACGCATGCACCCATAATGGCAAAACTGCCCAGTTCAGAACATTTATCATAAAAGTCTACTCAGACTTCCACAGTCCACCATTATTAGTAAATATGCACAATTCTACAGTCCACCATTCTCAGTAAATATGCACAATTCTACAGTCCACCATTATCAGTAAATATGCACAATTCTACAGTCCACCATTATCAGTAAAAATGCACAATTCTACAGTCCATTATCAGTAATTATGCACTATCTCTGAAGAAGTAAAAGTCATTTAAATAATTCCACATTAAAAAAATCTGTAACTAATGAAGAGGTTGTTGCTAGCAAACACCTTTATATTTCATGGTTTCATCGAAAAATAAAGTGTCTGTTGCCCCTCAGGAATAAATTGCCTATATTACATTGAAAAAATGATAAGCTAGTAATATTGCAAGAGGAAATGGATGGCAAACTGATAACGGACTCATAGTTAGTATCTTCATCAAGGAGAACATTCTCAGTACGGCAGCATCCACAGCCTTCTGCATCAAAAGCGAGTACACAACCTGTTGTGCTATTAACAAGGCACACCAACTTCACTTAAGCAACACTAAACTTCTGTTCCCCTGCAGCTCTCAACTCCTTGTAAAATCTACTCAATACTCAACTTCGCAGCACAAGAAAACTGGAAAAAGCCAAAATGTATTGGGGGGGGGGTCAAAAGCCCAAAAACCAGGGACACAAACATTGCTTGTATAATCTTGGAAAGTTGCTAGAACCATACATTTTACTGACAAGGTCCCTGTGCAAAACAGTCAGAGCAACATACCACTACGCCAAATCAGCTGCTTTGTAAAAGAGGAAGACTGAAACTTAAATGGCTATCATTTAGTGAATTCAGTTCTCACCATAGCTGTCAACCTCTTAGTACAAAACACCTGGACAAACTCAGTAATGAGGGAATACAGCCCTCAAACATATTCAGTGAATTCAGTTCTTGCCATAGCTGTCAACCTTAGCACAAAAAACCTGGACGAAGCCAATAATGGGGGAATACAGTCCCAAAAATAGGGACAAATTTCAAATATTCATCTTATAAACTTAGAAAATTGCTAGAATAAAAGGTTGTGTTACGGTTGTGTTACTATGTATCTTCTGAAGAACATGAAGTCTGAAATTCAAATGCCTGTCAATTTTACTGCTGACAGAACAAAAACAATTTTCAGCAGAGACCCAGGGAGAAATACTGCAGACATGTCTTTGTAAAATGACAGGGCACCAGAGCAAATCCACACAAACACAGGGAGGAGATGCAGACTCCACACAGAAGGCACCCCAGCCAAGAATCAAACCAGAAAACCTATAGCTGTGAGGCAACAATACTACCACTGCACCATCAAATATGCAAGGAATTAAACATTCAGAAACCTGAAGTCTGAAATTCAAATGCCTGTCAATTTTAACATTTGTTAATCAGGACAGTCTGAGTTGGAACAAAAAAAAATTTCAGCAGAGGCCCAGGAAGAAATAATGCAGACATGTCTTTGTAACATGGGAGGACACAAAAGCAAACCCACACAAACACAGGGAGAAGATACAGACCCCACAAAGAAGGCACCCCAGCCAAGAAGCAAACATGAGAGCCTGCAGCTTGTGAGGCAACAATGCTACCACTGCACCATCAAATATCAAGCATTGCAACATTTACAAACCACAGATATTATGAAGAACAGATCAGATCAAATATGAGGCAAAAATCTGCAATTTTTTTTTTACAAATGGTGGTGGGTAGGGAATTCAGGTCTGTAACACCTGCATACAAGGTACAGGGTTCAAGCCTGAGGTATTCCCTACCACACACACACACACACACACACACACACACACACACCTGTAGAAGCAAACCACAAAAACTAAATATACTGCACTGGGTGCCAAACCGTCATTATGAGAGTCCAATCAAGACAAAATGAAGTGTAGAAGAATAAAAATATTTCAATGCATTGGCTGCATGACAGCTTAATATCTAGATGGAAACAAAAAAGATTGTGAGGCATTAAAAAATAAATTACTTTTTTTAAATACATTAATGGAATGCCAGTCAAAATCAAGTATAAGAAAAACAAGCAGCACTCAACTCAAACCACTTCTTGCACTGCAGTTCTAATTATAATTTATATTCAGCTTTATTAAAGTAACAAGTAACATGCTGAAAGTAGAAATCTCTGATGCCCCCACTTGTAAAAATGTTCCTTATCCATAAAAAGACCTGCTGCCTGACATCTACTTGTTTCATGGGGAAAACATGATCAAAGTAAAAAATGAAAAGCAAACAAGAAATAAGCTCAAGATACATTGCTTAAAAGAATTACTGTACAGGTTATGGACCATGCAATTGGCATTCGGTTTAAGGGTAAAGCCTGCAGAGATGACTGGAAGTCTCCAAGTGTAATGAGACTCTTAAAATAATGTAATTCTGTCCTTTATTACAAATACTGGCATATGCATTTCAATACCCAAGGCTTATACATTATCTAGTTAAGTATTCTCTACATGGCAACAGAAAGGCTTTCAATGTTGGCAATTCTTTAACAGTATGCTTATTAAAGCTTACTTGCATCTTGCAATCTCAGCCAAGCTTACCTGATGGTCATTAAAGTATTGCTACTTAAACACAGAGCAACAGGCACTTTGAGTAATAAGCATAAATCAACAGTACAAAAATATGACAGAAACCAGACCATTCTGTAAAAATCAAGGACAGATGAAAAGCCACTCTAGTACTTGTGTCTACCTTGGATGGGTGGGATTCTCTGCACATTTGCACTGCATAACTACTCCTTGCCTTGCTTCGACGCATCCAGAGTCACTACATGGGGGAGTGGGGTGTAACAAGTATGTCACAGTTTGAAATGTCTCTGGCTGACTTGTGATGGCCCTGACACATTTGTCATACCTCTCAACCTCAGAGCAAGAAATCTGGACAAAGCCATACAAAGAAATGGGACAAAGGCCCAAAAATAAGGACAATTTTTAAAATATTGCTCTTATAAACTTAGAAAGCTAACAGAGGTCTTGCATTAGTATGAATTTTCTGAATCGTATGAAATCTGAAACTCAAATGTCTGTCATTATTTTCTAACTTCAGTCTTTAATTATTTGTCACTAATTTGCCAAAAAAACACAATTTTATGAAAAATGGATCAAAAATGTGATGTAAAAATATAAAATAGCAACACAATACAGCTGGGAACCTGTCAAAGAAGGGACACTTTAATATTAGTACTGCTAACTTGAGCAGCTGACAAAATAAAATAATCTACATGCATTTCTGAAATAAAAGTAATCTGTTTATTACAGTTATTTCTTAATTATAAACCCTCCATGTTTTCTGCCAAAATTGCTATTTTGCGGAGGGATCATTAGGGGAAGAGCAACATTTTGAGCCAAAATCAGGGACAGTTCAGAGGTTTGGCTATGCCCAATTCTATAAAGCAATTTATTTGCATATACCTCTCAACCTGTTAATGCAATAAATCTGGACAAGGCCAAATATATTGGGGGGACATATAAACAGTACTAAAAATTGCTCTTGTATAAACTGGGACATAAATCTGGACAAGGCCAAATATATTGGGGGAACATATAAACAGTGCTAAAAATTGCTCTTGTATAAACTGGGACAGTTGATAGAACAGGTCTTACTTTAGCATGCATTTTTCTGAAGGTTATGAAGTCAGAAACTAGTGTGTCATTATTTAGTGACTTAATTCCTAAATGATTTGCCAGAAGACCACAAATTTTATGAGGAACAAACCAAAAATAAGAAGCAAAAAAATCTATTCATTCTTTGAAAATCTGGACAGTTGGGAGGTATAGTTCAGCTCGGGCTGTCTAAGTTTGCCACCCTTCCCCCTCACAAAACCATGGTCGAATGGAGCCTCCCCCTGCAGCCATTCCAATGATCCATTACTTTGCTATTTCACTCCATTTACCATCAACACTAATGTGCATACTGATTTACTTCTATGATGATTTGAACTTCATTTGAAAGTTTTATTTTGCATTTTACAGCACAAACACTAAGACATCTGCTAAACAAACTTGGCATTAAAACTTCTCTGCCCTTGAAACTCACATTCATTGAAACAACATTAAAACCCACATTCAAAGAAAATACATTTTACCCGTGGCAGATAAAAATTAATTCTGGGCTGTTTTCAAATCATAGGCCCCTTGCATATGAAACATACATGTGCTCTTTGATACACCTTCCTATTGCTTTGAACATTTTTTCAGTAAACAATGAAACAAAACTGCCCACTTCAGAACATTTCCATCATAAAAGTCTACTCAAACTTCTACAGTCCACTATTATCAGTAAATATGCACAACTCTACAGTCTACCATTATCAGTAAATATGCACAATCTCTGAAGTAGTAAAAAAGTCATCTAAATAATTCCACGTTAAATAAACCTGTAATGAAGAGGTTGCTGCTAGCAATCACCTTTATATTTCATGGTTTCATCGAAAAATAAAGTGTCTGATGCCCCTGAGGATTAAATTGCCTAAATTACATTAAAAATAAGCTAGAAATATTGCAATAGGAAATGGATGACAAACTGATAAACAGGCTCATAGTTAGTATCTTAACTTTCAGTACGGCAGCATTCACCCCTTATGGGAGTAGAACCAACAACCTTCTGCATCAAAAGCTAGTATACTACCTGTTGTGCTATTAGCAATGTGAGCTAACTTAGCATAATCAGCACTAAACCTCTCTTCCCCTGCAGCTCTCAGGTCCTTGTAAAATCTACTCAATACTCAACTGCATCTCAACTTCGCAGCACATGAAGTCTGGAAAAAGCTAAATTTATTGGGGTGGGTCAAAAGGGCAAAAACCAGGGACACATTAAACATTGCTTGTATAATCTTGGAAAGCTGCTAGAATAAAATGCTGTGTTACCACCATACATTTTACTGCCAAAGTCCCTGTGCAAAACAGTCAAGAGCAACATATCACTACGCCAAATCAGCTACTTTGTGAAAGAGAGGAAGACTGAAATTTAAATGGCTATCACTTAATGAATTCAGTTCTCACCATAGCTGTCGACCTCTTAGCACAAAACACCTGGACAAACACAGTAATGAGGGAATACAGCCCTCAAACATATTCAGTGAATTCAGTTCTTGCCATAGCTGTCAACCTTAGTACAAAAAACCTGGACAAAGCCACTAACAGGGTATTACAGTCCCAAAAATAAGGACAAATTTCAAATAGCCATCTTATAAACTTAAAAAATTGCTATAATAAAAGGTTGTGTTACTATATATTTATTGCTAGAATAAAAAGTTGTTTTACTGTGTATTTTCTGAAGAATATGAAGTCTGAAATTCAAATGCCTGTCAATTTTACTTCTGACGGAACAAAAACAATTTTCAGCAGAGGCCCAGGGAGAAATACTGTAGACACATGTCTTTGTAAAATGGCAGGACACCAGAGCAAATCCACACAAACACAGGGATAAAATGCAGACTCCACACAGAAGGCACCCAGGCCAAGAATCAAACCAGAAAACCTATAGCTGTGAGGCAACAATAATTCTAATGCACCATCAAATATGTAAGGAAGTAAACATTCAGAAACCTGAAGTCTGAAATTCAAATGCCTGTCAATTTTATTTAACATTTGTTAATCAGGACAGTCTGACTTGGAACAAAAAAAAACAATTCTCAGCAGAGGCCCAGGAAGAAATAATGCAGACATGTCTTTGTAACATGGGAGGACACAAAAGCAAACCCACACAAACACAGGGAGAAGATACAGACCCCCTCCACAAAGAAGGCACCCCAGCCAAGACTCAAACCCAAAAACCTGCAGCTGTGAGGCAACAATGCTACCACTGCACCATCAAATATCAAGCATTGCAATATTTACAAACCACAGATATTATGAGGAATAGATCAGATCAAATATGAGGCAAAAATCTGCAATTTTTTTACAAACGGTGGTGGGTAGGGAATTCAGGTCTTTAACACCTGCATACAAGGTACAGGGCTCAAGCCTGAGGTATTCCCTACCATACCTCCATGAGTCTAACCACCAGTATATTGCACCTGGGGCATTTTCACACACACACACACACACACACACACCCAAATCCCTGTCCACTTACCTGGTCCTGTAGTAAAGCCACCATAAATCCCTGTCTGCAAAACCACCATACATCCAGTAAATCCTATGAAATGCATCTTCCCCCGACGAGACTGCAGCTGAAAACCCGCGCAAATCTGACCCTGCCCGTCGCGAGATCTTCCCCTGCAGCAAACTCCAATCCAGACCCGAGATCCTTCCCCTGACTGCCGACATCGCAGTCCGACCCCGACACGTTTCCCCAGTGAGTTCCCAGGCAGTCTATGCAGTTTAAAACTGCATAGACTTGTGGGAGCGCTCCTGTCCATGTTTCTCAATCAGGACTGCTGCTGAGACAATCTGCGCATGCTCCATGCTGTCTCAGCAGCAGACTGGACTAGTGCGCATGTGCGAAATTTAAAATTTTTTTTTTCTATTTATTTCTTTTTATTATTTTAGTTTGAAGTTGAGGGGGCTGCAGTCCGGCAGTCCAATAGCACGGGCCGCCCCTGGTATATATATATATATATATATACATGTACACTTAAGGCATGCAAAAGCAATGGATATAGTCTAGTCTCAGGCAATTTAATGAATAAGAAAATGTAGCTGTAGGACTTGACACATCCAGAATGTCCTGGTGCCAGTTCCCAATGACTTTCTCACACCATGACCTTGGACAACATTATTAGCAGTTTCAGTTTTGATTGAATTCTCCACCTCACCAATTATTGCCAAACATCATTGTCTGGTCTGCTAAATTCTTTAAATACATATGCCTAAGGAAAGAGTATTTAAAAGTGAACATATAACACCACAAATACAGACTTTTTAAAGGATGTTGATTTAATGTTAGGGAAGAACAATCCTGAACAGTTTCTTTTTTCATGCCTCAGCTTGAGTACTCTGCAAAGACACTTGGACTTGTCTTGGTTAAAATAAATAACATCTAATTATTAGTCATACAGTACTTTGTTTTGTAGTAGTTACTTGACAATGTCTAATGATTAATTACAGCTTCCACTTCAAATAAGAATTTTTGGACCATAATAACTGACTTTAGTAGTTACATAACAGATTCTCTAATTTAAAAGTCCACAGGTAAAATATGTATCTTTTTGAACACGGTTCATTTAAATCTAAATGCTATTATTATTGAACACTACTGGCATAAAATTTAATATGAAGTGAGACACAACATTAGCTTTAGCTGTGCATATTTCTTGGTTAAAAAGGAATCTTACATTACACAGTTCATAGCAATGTTATAATGTAAACTGCTGTCAACACCCTTGTAAGCTTGGTAAGGAACAGACAATCAGAAACAAGTGTTGACATTTATTAACACTTTTTTTAAATGTTAGCATTACAGAACTACTGGTAGCAGAAGATCATTAGTTAGTGTTGGGTATAAATTAGAAAGACTTTACGTTAATCTCATTTAATAGCTATGTTCTTGCCAAAATGAAACACCTACAAAAATCTAATAAGGAAGTGTCACAAATCACAAATCACTTCTGCAATCCCAGTTCCAAGGGAGTGCAACAAATTACATTCTGCAATCCCAGTTCCCAGATACAAATGCAGTATTTCACGTTCTCTTATTGACAAATAATCTGCATAGCTGGTTCTTTATTACAAGATTTTTAATTACAATTTTAAAGTAGACTTACTCATGGGCTTGTAGAAATGACCAATGAAAATAGTATGGGATAATTGTAATATTTGTTTTATTAAACTAATGAAAAAGACCCACTAATTACCTTTGCATGGTAAAAATCACAGAAGACAAGACTGACTCCTTTACCATTCAGTTACAGAATCAAGAATATGCACTCCATCCAGCCATCCAAAACCCCTTTTCCCATTTTTGCACTTGGAGTCGGCGTGCCACTTCAACAATGACAATTATCTAGAGCCAATCTTCACAATGCTGGGTGGCTAGCCATGCCATGATTATTTTTCCATTTCACAAACACAATGCACTTTCACACTTATGGCCAATTTATAGTGTCCAATCCACCTATTCAAGTCTTTGGAATATGGGAAGAAACCAGAGCACCTGGAAAAACCAATGCAAACACAAGGAGGATGTGCAGACTCAACACAGAAGCCAAGTCACTAAATATTTCTTGAAATGAATAATAATTAGGAGTCCAGAAGGTAGGGGTGTAGAACTAATTAGTTTCATAATATCCTGGATCATTAGCTCTGGATAGTTTTGTGGACAATTCACTGCTCACCTTTGACAACTAAGGTATTCAAATATGTATGTAAATGGAAGGGATCCCTGGTTTAATCTTCTGTCATGCATGATTTATGATTCTTATAAATTTAATTAATTACTCAGTTGTTTGTTTATTTGTGCTTCCTGATTAGGAAATGCAGTTTGGTAGAGACAACGTAGAGTGAAGGATAGAGAAGAAAGCTTCAGACAAACGATATTTATAGCAAAATGTCACAATATACAACTAGGTTCATAAGTACATGTGTTAATGCAAGGCAAGCAATCACTAAGACTGTTAACATTCCAGTCAAATAAGCCCCTTGAATCACTTAGCAGTTTAACAGTGTTTACTACGTTTCTATATAACAGCTAAGCAAGATATTTCAAGGGAGAATTTATGACTACCCATCCAATTACTGAGAGTAGGTTTGAAAGTGGCCAAGGTGCTACTTTGTTTGACATGATTTGGGAGGGCACCTATGTTGCCAATTTTTGATGCAGGTTGAGATCCTTGGTATGGGTGTGTGAAGAAGTGTTAGCTCTGTGGAGCTGTAGGAGGTTGAATAGTTAAGGGTCACTCATGGCTTGAAAAGCAAAACAAAGGTCACTATGAAGGAGTTGGTAGGAATCTGAGTGCAAAGAAAGAGCAGACAGTCTATTAGGGTAACAAAGTGACCTAAGACCACTGATCTTTTCAGTGAAGAATCTCTGAGGCCTCTCAAGTTGAGCAATATACTTAGAAAAGTAAATGGAGAATGAAGCACCTTTCAATAATAAATGCTGCCCCTCATTTATATATCTATACTACTTACATTGCATACACTTGTAGATACCCACTGTTCTCAAAATACCCATTCTCTCAACCTTGCTAATATCACTAGATTATTCTAATAAACCTTTGATATTACAACTAATCTTTCAAATGAAAGAAGGCACTTCCACAGTTTTCTGTACCAAGCTCTGAGCCCTTTCTTATTTGCAATGGTGATGGACAGGTTGACAGATGAGATCAGACAGGAGTCCCCGTGGACTATGATGTTTGCAGATGACATTGTGATCTGTAGTGAGAGTAGGGAGCAGGCTGAGGAGACCCTGGAGAGGTGGAGGAATCTAGAGAGGAGAGGAATGAATGTCAGCAGGACTAAGACAGAATATATGTGTGTGAATGAGAGGGAGGATAAAGGAATGGTGATGATGCAGGGAGTAGAGTTGGCGAAGGTGGATGTGTTTAAATACTTGGGATCAACAGTTCAGAATAATGGCAAGTGTGGAAAGAGTTGAAGAAGAGAGTACAGGCAGGATGGAGTGGGTGGAGAAGAGTGTCAGGAGTGATTTGTGACAGACGAGTACCAGTAAGAGTGAAAAGGAAGGTCTACAAGAGGGTAGTGAGACCAGCTATGTTATATGGTTTGGAGACAGTGGCACTGACAAAAAGGCAGGAGTCAGAGCTGGACATGGCAGAGTTAAAGATGTTAAGATTTGCACTGGGTGTGATGAGGGTGGACACAACTAGGAATAAGTATATTAGAGGATCAGCCCAGGTTGGACGCTTTGGAGACAAAGCCAGAAAGGCGAGATTACATTGGTTTGGGCATGTGCTGAGGAGGGATGCTTGGTATATTGGGAAAAGGATGCTAAGGATGAAACTGTCAGGTAAAAGGAAAAGAGGCAGGGCTAAGTTAAGGTTTATGGATGTGGTGAGAGAGGACATGCAAGTGGTTGGTGTGACAGAGAAAGATGCAGAGGACAGGAATAAATGGAAACAGATGATCCGCTGTGGCGACCCCTAATGGGAACAGCCAAAAGAAAAAGAAGAAGAAGAAGATCAGGACAGGTCAGTGGGGCCACAGTGGTGTGAGACAACAATACTACCATATGCAGAAGGGATCATGTAGTCATGTGATGGTGTGAGCCATCCAGGGTTGAAGTGCTGGCTAGGTGCACTGACTTTCTCTGCAATCAGGTCTAGAAGCAAGTAATTCAGGTGTGGCAATAGCACAGTGGCCACATATGCAGGAATGTAGCCATGGCCCCTGCAGTACAGTTATGGCAGAAGGCCAGCCACATATACACCAAGTCTGGCCAGGGTTATGTCCCTTTTGGGAAGCATCTACCTGAGAGGGTACCACTGTGAAACTCTCTAACTGTGACTCTGAGATGTTTGGTGTGGTGTTTCTACAGTAGAGTTGGACAAACATTCATTTCCACATAAGTGTCTACAGCTAGAGTTAGAGGCAATGGTGGAGACAGAATATTGTAATCCATGACCATGTGAGTGGCCACAGCCTCTGACAGAGGTGATAGTAAAGCCAGAAGAGTGTTCTCTACATCCATGTGAGTGGTCAAAGTCAGGGGTGATGGCCTTGGAGCAGCCAACCATCTGTGCAATCCAGCTGTGCATACCTGCCTTGACTATGTCTGTCATTTGCAAGCAGCCACAGGGATCCACTAATGGCTACTAAGTGGCCTACCATTCTCTGCAATAGCTGGAGGTATTCATGGAGGTCATAGATATCTTTTTTTCAGGTCACACAGTATATTCAGCAGCTTTGACATGGTCCAGCTATCATCTGTGTGAGTTTGGATCACAGCCCTGCACATTTACTGATTGATGCTTACAGAAACATCAACATCATAAAGTAACCAAGCCACAGAGTACTGACGGGCACCAGTTTAACTCTCCCCAGTGTCATGTGTGCGCACCTCAGAGTTTGTACAACCCTTGCATGATGACAGTATTTCTTCTGTTTGTGTACTCTGTGTGTGATGCATATGGGTATGACATCCTTCATTAAACACAGCTGTGGGGAGGGAATGCTCCTTCAACTGCTAGCTTAGCTGGCAATGTCCTCTTAGTGTGCTGTGTGCACAATGCCATCATCCTAAGCCTCTGCAGACATGGCAACCTCAGGCATGTGCAGACTTGTACTGATAGATCCCCTCTCAGTGGAACCTGTGAAAGCATAATGATAATTTTTCCTTATGTAAGTTGGTACATATGTGAACCTTCCTCCCACCCCTCAACACCATCCATCAGACAGACAGCTGCATGTCATGAATATGAGCACATATCTAACTGTTTGTGTAGGATGTGTCTGTCGCAGACCTGATGTCTCTGAGTGACAGAAATGCAGTATAGTATACACTATGCAGAGGTGCTAAGCACTGTCTGCTTACAATGGCATGCCAGATAACTCATCTGATTATTGCTTCACAGTCATGGGGGCAGTCATAACCTGTTCTGCAGGTGGTCACACTTGCAGCCTTAATTTTCCTAATTGTTAGTAATGCATATGGTTACGTGTCCACACAACAAACTGATGTGCTAGAAACATGTGTGGCTTCCCCTTACCATGGAGGAGATGCCAACACCATGCAGGAGTTTTATGATACAGCCCTTTTCTCTGAGCTGCTGTGGGCCATAGAGTGCATCCACATTGAAATAAAGGCTACATTGGGTGAGCTGGGAAGAAGGTATGTGAACCACAAAGTTTAAAGCTTCCTCAATTGCAAGGTGGTCTGAAATGCATGGGATATTATCAACAATGCGTCTGCAAGCCACCCAGGCAGCCTGTTTACCTACCATGACGTCCACATATTGCACACGTGGCATGTATCAATGGTTTGTGAAGGGTGACTTTCCCCAGTGGTGGCATTTTATTGGGGATGCTGGATATGCCCTGGTTGATGACACCTATAAAAAATTTGCAGTCCATGACAGACAGTGGATATACCTATGACCAATCAAAAATTTTAGTCATCAAGGACTATGTGTTTGGGCTGCTAAAGAAATGCTTTCACTGCCTATATGTATCTGGTGGTGCCCTGCAGTATGACTCTGGCACATGTGGTAAGATATTCTCAGTATGTACAATGTTACACAACATAATATTGAAGATGCAGTTACAGCAAGGAAGCATCTCCCAGCACAGCAGGCATTGGGTGTTGAGCCGCATGAGAAGTCAGAGGAGGACCAAGCAGTAAGGGATGACCATGCTAAATACAGGTGGCTGCAGTGTGCTATATACTGGCAAAGATGCAGTGGCTGGCACATAGTGTTGGCTCATAGTACATCATATACATGATAAACATGATGCATGCGAATCCACAAGTGGATTGAGCCTAACCATGCAGAGACTAGTCAAACTGTATATCATACATAGGCCACCCTAGTAAAAAACTACAAAGGGCATGGCAAAATGATCATAATTTGTACAGGTGGGAGATATAACACATGTGCACAATGTCTTCCAATGGTGAATGTGTGAGTTCTGTAGAAACTGAAAGTAATGTGCAGTGTGGGTCTGTGGTTTGAGTGGAGGATGTCTATGGTAAAATGCTCTGAGGAGGGCCACTGTCATTGGGGGAATGTATGTGTGTGTGTGTGTGTGTGTGGGGGGGGGGTGAACTGATTTGTGTGCGAGTACACTAGTCCAGGGCACCTATGAAGGATGTGTGGTATTTTGTCATGCTCCCATCCATGGGAGTTGCCTCTCTCAGAAATCTCACAGGTAGTAACAAGGCCTTGGGTAGAGGTAAGTGCATTTTGTGAAGGTGGGCAATGTTTTCTACCAGATGTGAAACCTGACATGAGCACCATGCTCTTGCCTATGCCCACTCCTGCCTATGTACATCACAACACTAGACATTGCTGTGCAAATGCTGACACTGCTTGACCATGACCTAGACCCCCCACATCCATGATGGCTACTTGCAGTAGATTCAGAGCTGGAACAACTCCATGACACATTCTTGGTACATGTCCTGTGAGCAAGGCAAGTCTTGCTTTGCCCAAGTAGGCAATGTAACATGTCAGTAATGTCACACATACAGAATGTGCAGTCCCACAGCTCATCACATATATCCTGCAATACACAGACCATCTCCATAAAGACTCAGGTGTTACTGCCTGTTCACTGGGTTACAGATTCTGACACAGTTAGTTCTTGGACAGGGTGGTACCCACTGCATCTTTGGTCAGCAGTATAGACACCTAGATGGTCATCCACATATTATATGCAGCTTGCTGCAGATATTGAGGGCTGTCACAGAGGGTGACACTTTTTCCAGAGTGTGTGTCAGTATCAACATGTCTTTTGTTCAGACTATGCGTACTTTACATGATGTTCACAGGCACACGGGCCATGTCTGTGGCCTGATACCCTGAATCCAGCACTGACATAGTGTACCCTGACCATGACAACTGTTTTCTGCCATCATAGTCACAGTCAGACTCATCCATGGCCATATTCAGCACTAGGCAACCTAGACAGCTGCCTATGGCCCAGTGCTGGCTGTGGGGGGTTATGGCCACAACAGATGAATTAAAAAGCACTTTTCCTACATATTACTGCATTAAGACAAAAAATTAGTTTTTCTGCTTTATTCAGTGACCTACTTGGTGCTTAGCCAATGAGACAGAAGCAGACATGCATGCATGCATCCCTGGCACAAGATTCAAATCTCACACTGCATAGATGCTGTGATGCCTGTGCCCTGGCCCAGCAATCACAGAACCTCAATACTCACCACTAACACCAGTGAGGGGCATCCATATAGGAACAAGGGTAATAAATACACACACAGTAAAGTACAATTTCCCTTAAGAGCACACAGAGATCACACTCAGTCTGGGGCTGGTTTCTCCATTTCTCTCCAGGTCATCAATAAGACTCCCCACTGGCACAGCTATAGGGTCCAGATCCCAACCTAGTGGGCAAGCTAAAACCTCCAGCACCCTCTCTGTCCAACCAGTGCTTCATGTCCCTGCCCAAGTAGCTGACACACACATACTTTGAGATAAGAGTTATGTACAACCACACATACACTCCTGGGGAAGGCTGGCATAGGTTCTCCAGCTGTTTCCCTTTTACCCAGACTATACGGTAGAAATCACTGCCAACACCCACCTAATATTTATCAGCTACTCAAAGGCCCTTATTAAAGGGTGTCCACATATTACTGTGCAATATTATTATCAAAATGGTAAGTGTAACCAAACAGTCAAGACTTACTTGGAGTGACCTGGTACAGTATCACTATATACATGCAATGTATTCTTAGAGCTTAAATTATCTCTACACAAACATCCACAGTTGAAAGGTTTAAAAATATTTAGTAATAAATAATAAAAACGCAAGACAATACTTACTACACAGTGCTAGTCAAGAGTTCAGAGATCACAGATAAATACTTAAAATAATTCAGTAAAAAAGTTCTGACAGCACAGAAAAACAAACTAGTCTAATCTTCCTATTTCCTAGCTATATCTAAGAGAAACACTAAAGTCTAAGATCCTACTTACATATAGATACAGGCAGTGCTGGTGATGTTGGATGTTCTCAAGACAAATGCTCTAATGTTCTCATTCTTTCTCTCCTTAAATTGATAACACAGTAGCACTGATTTCAGATTACATAATTTCTTTCTGGTTCCCAGGCTAACAGCCTCTCAGAGGTTAATAGCCTTTGATCTTGCAGCTGGTCAGGAAGCCAGGGCAATAAAAGAAATTATACATGCAAATTCTAGCCATTAACTCTGGCCTCAATACAATAGGCAGAATGCCTTTATCTAGACATTTCGGCACTGAGTTTCAATATCAAAGAATTGACTTATCAGCTTTGTTACAGCAGAGTGCACTGTTGTTACATTTTTGCAGTTCAATATCCAATGCAGTCTTTTCACATTTAAGAGAACAAGCCTGCGGCTTACATTAATATTTACAAATGACAGAATTATCTACAAAATTCTATCTGGCTAGGCTGGCAGCCTTTACCTATCTTCACAGATGGATTTATTTTCTTAGCAGGTTTCTAAGATTTTATTCTTCAGGGGCAGAAGGCATTGCATTTGTAGATAAAGCACTGAAATGCAAAATCATTTGACAGTTGCAACCCTACATTAGCAACAGTTTTCTTTAATCATTTATCATATAATGAGGGTATCCTGTTTAACATTTCTTTAGTATATTTTATATAAAAATTCATCAGTTTAAGTCATACATCTCAACCTGCAGATATTCAAAATAAGGCCAAAAGCTGTTGACAAGTAAGTACATCAGGTCAAAAATCTGAACACCTAATTAGCATACAATTTGAATAATGAATAGCACATAACTTTTTCTTCTTTATGTAGGATTAGGGGATACGATACTACTCAAAAACAAAAGTTTAAAAAACTGTAAGTGACAAAATTCTAAGCATGTTATGAACAGTACAAAATCTGAAGATTTTAATTATAGATACTATAAAAATAATCTGCATCACAAAGTCAAATGTGGGTCCTCTTTTTCTAAATTATTGGTGCTACCAGTATGTTGGTCAAGTACTCTGCTTTTCAGTTTATAGACAGCTATAAAATCATATGTGATAGGTGGCAATACAGAGAAAATCATGTGAAGGGATAAATCAAACCTGAAAATTGAATTATGCTTCCAAAAATAGGTACTTCAAGCTAGAAGGTAAATCAAACCTGAAAATAGGTATGTACTTCCATAACAAATTCAGTTGAGAAGTCTTATTCTAATTATGTGTCTACACGCTATAATAAAATAATTTTTGTCTAAATACTTTTTAACCATATTGGGTGACTACTACTGTAGTACAAGTAGCTATTAATATTGTATATATATATATATATATATCTATATATATATATATATATATATATATATATATATATATATATATATATATATATCTATATGGGATCCGTACAGATGCTCGACTGCATCTTTCACCTAATCCCAATTTGGTGAGCATACTTGTGCGAAAGTGCTGTTCACCGAAGCAACATTTTCACGTTAAGTATGCTTGTTGTTCCGGTCATACTATGGTGCAGTAAGGGAAAATTCCCTTTTCCGCACTGTAGTGCGGCCTCAGCATGAGAATATTAAAGTAGGGGGGGTGGGGGGTACAGGCGGGCTTGCGCCCCTGCATTCAAGTAGATTTTGTGTTTTTTTTTTTAACATACTTTAATGAAAGCACTTTTTCGATGAAAGTGCTTTCGTTAAAGTGTGTTCAGTGGTAATGGATTCAGGCTTTTGAACTTTCATTCAAAAGTCCTAGATCCATATATATATATATATATATATATATATATATATATATATATATGTATACATACACACACACACACACACACACACACACACACACTTGATAAAGCGTCTATATTACCTGATCGAATGTTTAGGTTAGCAAATACCTAAATGTCAATCTGGTAATACCAAAAAATTAAAACAGTGAACAGCCGATTTAACATAGGGAATGAATTCCCTCAGCCACAAAAAAAAAAAAAAAAAAAAAATCAAAATGAAGTGGGGGGCTTCGCCCCCCACACCCTCTGATGTGGGGGGCTGTGCCCCCCTAACTAAATATACCAACTCTGAGATTGCTCTACAGTAGGGAAAGGGGCAAAATCCACATAATGGCGAAGGGTATTCTTTCCCTGGGTTAATTTGTGTTTTTTTTGCTTTTGCTATTACCGGATCTACGTTTAGGTATTCGTTAACCTAAACTTTCAATCAGGTAACAGGAACCCTTGATAAAGACTTCATCCCTTTCAACTTCCAAATCTAAAAACTGCATATCCTTTTTTAAACACCTTTATTAAATTATCATTTAAGACATGGACACACATATATTAACAGAAAATAAATCAAACCACATTAATGTTTTTTTCATTCAATTTACATTATGTGTATGTCTTCTTTTTTATAACAACTGTTATTCACTCCAACATTACATAAATTGCTTAGTTCCTGCCTTCTCCTAAACCCCATTTTTCCTACTTAACATTATTCTGATGTATTGTTCCTGTAAATTCCTTTTATTTCGATGTCATCTGCGCCTCCCCTTTTCTAAAGATCACATTTCCAGTTCTTTTATCTCTTTAACAGTATTGAATAGTTCAATTACAGCTGGTTTAGAATTTCTAGTAATTGCTCATTTGGCAACCAATAGGATTAAACTTAATGAGGCCTTACTTTGTCTAGGCAATTGAGATCTTGTGTCCCACCTCAAAAGAATCATTTATTAGTTACAGCCATTTGCTCCCCCAATATTTCTGACAGAGTACTCTTTAGGGAATGTTTTTTAAAATCTGCCAGCTCATTACACTTCCATAAAACTTGTTTCCAATTACGTTTGTCTCTCTTTCCATCCCACCTGTATCATTTGCAATTTATGTAAAGAAAACTTTCAAGCCTGCTTGAGGCATTATATACATATGTAAACACTACCAACCAAAAATCCTAAACCTTCTTGATTTTTTCGCATACTTGGAAGCCATACAAATGTATTTCCATTGTTCCTTTGTAAATTGCTTATCCAGTCTATCTTCCCAATCTTTTCTAGCCTTCACTGATTGATTCTTATTGTTATCATGTAATATTTTGTATGTCCTGTAATGATCCCTTTTTAAAGAACAGCCTCTGTTCTATACTTGACTACAAAATTCTACCAGAGCTGTTTTTTCACTTAGGACTCCCCTATCTCTTTCTCTTTGCCTACACTCTGATGTTAATCCCTGCTAAGGAGTCAGTTTCTAACCTGCAGTCCAAATTTCTGCTTGGACTCATCCCACTCTATTATCTTTCCATCTATAATTATTTGCTCCCAGTACCTTGATTCCTTTGCCTGTTTTCTCTATTAAGTTCCATCCCCTTCTTGTCTATGTTCTGTACCCCTACTTGCAGTCATCCCTACTGGCAAAATCTTTTTTCTCCATTCCTGTTTTAACTTGGTTCTTAGAGTAGTTTCTGTAAATTTATGAATATATTATTCGGTATGTTTTTCATTCTCCTTAGAGATCTGCATCCCAAATCCTATTCTGTTCATTCTTCTTGAACCCCCCCCTTTCATCATCACCCTTTTCACTTTGATTTAAACCTTCTCCATGTGTTATAATATATCTATATATGAGCATTAACTGCATACCTCTAAAATATCTACACAAATCAAATAATCCTAAGCCTCCTTGCTCCATGGGGAGGATCAATTTGTCACATTTAACTCTGACCTTTCTCTCTCTCTCAGATAAATCCCTTCAACTCTTTATTAATTATTGTCCAAAACGTCTCTTCTGATTGATAAAAATGTGCTTGACGTGTGTGTAAAACTAAAAGGACTAAAAAATATTTCACTGTTTGTATTTTCCTATCTATATACATAAACAAGAGTCTTCAGTTTTTCTTCCCACATATCCTTAGCTGTCATGACGGAATCATTTTTAATCCATACACCTAAATACTTCATCTTATTGTGTCCCCATAAATATGGGTATTGGTGAACCGATTTGTGTGTTGCTACATGATTTACATCTATAGCCTTTGTTTTATCATCATTAATTTTATATCATGAAAAGACTTGAAACATTTTCTGGATTTATCAAGTTCAAAATAATGTCTGCAAATGCAGCCCACTTGTCTTGATTACTGTTATCAATTATATCCTTGGGGGGGGGGAGCAAAAACAAAGGGGAAACAGGACACATTGATTGGTTCCTCTATTCAAACACAGGTTATCAGAGGATGACCCAAAAACAGATTATCCTTAACGGAGTACCTAAAGTTAAAATACAACCTGTTGTGCCATTCAGATATTCTAAAAACATTTCAAGTAAATATTCATCCGCATTCAAAATAAATAAATCATCAATAAAATTACAATAAAAATAATGCATTCATTAAAAACAGAATTTCCCTCAATTCTGCTATAGCTGAGAGTCATAACTGTTCCCACTGTCATGCCCAAAAGCCGGTTGTAATACTTGTTAAACCAGAAAAAAAGTGATTTTCGAGTACAAACTCTGAATACTTATTATCCATATTTCTATCAAGCATTTTGAACTTTCAGTAATCCTCTTTTAATGCCTAACATTACTCATGTTAGAAAATAATGCATATAGCAATTGAGCATCAACAGCGACAAGTATGTTTGTCTAGAACTTGTGGGTCTCTAATCTTCTCAATAAAACCAAACAAATCCTTTACATGTGATTTCATCTGTTTCACAACTGGATTTAAAAATAATGTGCACCATTGGGAATGGTTCTGTCTTTGAGCCACAGGAACTTGCTATCAATAGGAAAAGGGGGGACTTGTCAATTCACCTGTAGCTTCGATAGTATGAAAAATATTGGAGTCCTGGGATTTTAACTGTGCAAACAATTGAATGTTTCCTCTGTTAAACATCTTGCGAGAAGTGCAATGCCAGTTGCTTTGCATGCTTTAACTATGTTAACAAAATCCACATTTTTATATACAGTCATATCTGACAAATGTTCCATTATCAAAATGCATTTATCTAGTCACATAATAACCACTTCTATGTCTTCGTTCACTTTTGTGTACCTTACTGTTTTTTCTTTACATAACCTCCAAATGGTATCTCTGATTATCTGCTTAACTCAACTGTAAACCAAAATGGGCAATTATTTTGATTTCTCTTGAAAGAGTTCACAAGGCCTGTCCTTATTCCACCTTTAATTATGTCCACAGCTGTACAGCAGTGCTAAATTTAGTCCTTATCTGTCCTTATTCTTTGTACATACAATCTGCAGAATGTCCATTATATGTTCTCCCTTTCCTGAAGGTGTTTCAGTAACTTTAAATATTCATTGATACAATATTAAAAGCAAATTAAAGCTCTGTAGAAGTTAAACCAGATGGATATATGGTTCAGTTTGGTAATTTCATTTGCATTCTGTACTATGATGATAAATGGAATCTTGGGTAATGGCCACATAGTGGTATATATCAAAGCCTACATCACTAGCTTTGCCACATCTCAGTTTTCCAGTTTAGCTCAGTCATTTACCTTCATTTCAATATCCCCTCGGAATTCCAGTTCAAAGCAGCCAAACTCTTCCAGCACTGCCTTTGTTGCATGTGACACATGGATTTTCAAAGCTTGAAAAC